>NW_021850752.1:383520-387968 GCF_003651465.1 Formica exsecta
TTATATCGTAATTTATTTATTCACGCACTGTATTTAAAAATATAGATATATAATCTCGTAATAAAAAAACACGAGTTTATATCAAATTTATAACGTGTGATGCTGTTTTATTTAGAGATATTATTCCACTTGGAACATGAGTATATCGGGAAAAGCGCAATTTTTGTTATTTCTAGGACAATTTCAACACTCGACCGATCAACGCGCTGTAAACTTGGCGCTGGAATGTCGACTATCTTAACTGGATCAAACTCTGCAGAAATTAACAAAGTGTTGTTGGCTCCATTCCTGAAGAATTCGATCTAGTTTAGATAGCTGACTTTCGAACGTATCGAATAAAACTTGATAGAGCCAGGAAATATCTCTAATAATAAACAATAATAATCAAATTCCGTTGCGCGTAATAAATAATAATGTTAATAATACGAAGATCGTCCCTCGTTGCTCGCCGTTCATTTTTAGCCGATCAAGCGAAACGCTACGAGTGACGGAAAATGGCCATTATCTCGGGAAATGTTGGCGCGACGTATGAAATCAAAACAAAACGCGTAGAATGTCTCGCCGCGCGCGTTTCTCGAAATTATCTCTCGCATGCACGACGTAAAGGGTAAAACACAACCTCTCTTCAACGTATCGTGAAGAAGGGAGAAGTGGGGCGGGGGGGTGGAGAGACTTTTATTCCCGTCGCCACGCGTTGCGTTTTTCCAATGCGCGACTTCCCGGACGGCTCGATGCGCCCTCGGGACTTTTCCGTTTTTTCTCCTCTCGTTGAGAGCGGAAAACGGCCGCGTGTTCACGCGACAAAGGCGCGCGCGTATACACACGCGATCGAGACGAGCGAAGGGACAAGCGCCGGGAGAGGAGGGGACACGGAAAGGGGGGGAGAGGGGGATCGGTAGATCGAGAGGCAAAAGTGGAGAAGGACGGTAGCAGGCCGGACACACGCGTTTCGTGTGGCGCGTCTACCCGGTGTCGCGGAAATAATAGATGAACCCACGGTAGCTCGGCCGAGCGCGCTACCGTGAGGACGGAGGGGGGAGGGGTTGAAACGAGCGGACGCATCAAGAGGGAGAGGGGGGGGGGACTAAACAATGTTTTTCAGCCACTGAAATCCCCCTGAATTTTTCATCGGCCCCTATGTTTTAACCCTTTCGCCACCCTGGGAGAGGAGGGTCCTTCCGTCCTCTCCTCTCTCTCTATCTCTCTCGCTCGCTCGCTCTATCCGACCCACCCTCCCCCCTCGCCCAACCTCTCCGCCGCGACTCTCTTTCGTCTCTCTTCTTGAATTATATACACGCCGGTGCCGTGCGCTACGTTGCCGTTCATCGTTGTCCTCGTCGTCGACATCGTCGACGTCGACGTCGTCGTCGTCGTCGTCGTCGTCGTCGTCGTCGTTGTTCGGCCATCGTAATCGTTACTATTGCAGCGCGCGCAAAAGAAGAGAAGGATAAAAAAGAGAAGGGCGCGGGAGATGAAGAGAGGAACCGGGGGACGGGAAGGGGGGGGGGGGAGGGGGCGGAAGGTAGACGATCCGCGCGGGGGGCCGCGTGAATCTTTTAATTAGTCGATAAGAAGGCAAAAAACGCCGTCGCCCGTGCCCCCCTACCCTCGCCCTCCCACCGCGTCCTTTCGCGTCCCCCTCACACCTATATCCATCTCTACATCGTCCTCGATGTTATCTTCGTGCGGAGACGAGCGTATTTTCCGATCGTCGAGTCCGGAATCTAGGCGAGTAATGACAGGTTTTTTAACGAGGACGCCACCGCCACCGTCGTCGCCGCACCGTCGTCGTCGCCGCCTGTTGGCCACCCTTCCACGCGCACACACACCCTTCGCGTTTATTCCCTTCCCCCCCCCCCACCTCTCTTCAACCCCTCATCCTCCACCTCCTGTCGGCGTAAGCAAGCGTGCAATATTGATAGACCGCGGGGATACCTATTTGCACGGTTACGCGGGCGGACGGAAAAGAGGTAGGGAGGAACCGTATAAGAGGGAGAGAATCAGAGAAGGGACAGTGAAGGTAAGAGAGGTGGTTGTCGGACGGAGAGAGGGAGGGGGGGGACGCGAGCGAGGGGTCTCTACATAAAACCATTATGTAATTACATCTAGGCTGGTCGAACGAACGAAGGAACGAGGGGTGGACAGGCTTGTGGCATGGGCGAGGAGACGACGAGGGCAGGAAACTCGCGCGATAGGGTAGAAGAGGGAGGGGAGAGAGAGAGAGAAAGAAAGCAAAGAACAGCGTACAGCGGTGACGAAGGGGGGTAGAGCGGGTTGAATTTGATTTCAGAGAAAAGGGTTGATACTGCTACTGCCGGTTCCGATCGCGTGATCCAGAACCACCCTTTCGCCGGTGCTACGTGTTACGTATCGTACGTGCATAAAGCCGACGGCCGGTGTTGCGGGCGTGAGCGGGATAGACAGACAGAAGGGTATTAATACGCGTTCGCGTTCTTCTCCCCCGCGATCGGGATCGTCGAGGATCTCGTCTCGCCGGCCGTCAACGGGACGCGGATCCCGCTTACGTATGCGTGCACGACTTCGTTAAGATTTCTGTCAAAATGATAAAATACATGATACATAAGATCGACATATAGGACGTAGCACAAGGATTATGCCCATTTCCTTCGTCCAGAGAGGTAGATTCGCGATAGAATTATTCATTATTATTTCTAAATTACTGATAATTCTGTAGATATCGTACTTAATATTTTTAAACATTATGACAGAATGTCAATATTTTCTTTTATTACATGTACATAAGTATTTATACAAGAAAAGAAACTAAGATGTATATTTAATTAAAATTATATCAAATAATATATTTAAGTATAATAAAGTATATATTTAAACTCGAGCTGTAAGATTAATACAGATATTCTAAAAAAATGTCAGAATTATTGAATATTTATAAAAGAATAAACCACAGATCAAATTTATTTCACTTATTGATTTTTTCTAGAATAATATATAGATGAGATAAAAAAGAATGGAGGGATGAAAGGTACATTCGAAATTTAGGTCGTGTCCCTTAAGCTCTTTACAAAATCTTATCGTTTCAACATTTATATATCATAAATTAAGTATCATTTTGTGACTGTAATATTATTTGTGGTTCTACTTATTATCGTCGACCTTTATTATATTCGTCGTTCCTTTTCGCGATTCTACAAAGTAAATTTACTTGGCTGATTTGCTGTAATGAGTCGTGTTTCTTTAGAAATTTACCACAATCAGCAATCAACTAAAAATATAACTTTTGCACAACTAGACTAATTTTCAAATTACTGATATACATATTCCAATTATGTATACAAATTATTAACAATACGGAATAAATTACCTGAGTACAATAAATATTTTTCATTCTAGGCAGCATGTGAAAATAGTGTATGTGTGTTTCGAAATAAAAATCTAAAAAAAAACTCAAAGACATCGAAAAGGCTAAAGATCGATTATCACGATATATGTGTGTGCGCGAAAAAAGATAAGAACCACTCTCCCCTTTCTACTTTGGCAAGCTCGTGGAAAACCACATCGAATGTTATGCGCTTAATGAGAGGGAATTGAGATCGAAGTAATCGATTGGTTTGGTTATTGAGATACGAGCCATGGGCGCAGATTCGCTCGCTTGATCGTTCACTTGTTCGCGAGCGGCCCGGCGGTTGAGGATTGTCAGCTCATCGGGATTGATCCTCCGGTAGATCGAGCATAACGAGAGGGTGGACGACAAGTTGAGGGATGCGAGAGTGAGAGAGAGAGAGAGAGAGAGAGAGAGAAAGAGGAAGAGTCCTCTTCTCTCGCCTGCCGCAACGAGGCCGGCTCGTCGGCGTTAGCGGTTTCGAGCTCGGTCTTTGATTTCGCCCTGACGTGTAGGCACTACGCGATACGCTTTGGTCAACCTCCCGTGGAAAAGGCACCCTCCTGGTCCTGGATCTCCATTACGGTAGTCATGGCGACCGCAATTGATTCCACGGGGGTGAGGGCGAACGGTGAAGAGAACGGAGAGAACGAGCGCGCGGGGGAGAGAACGACGGCCGACGTGGAGGACAAGGGTGTTTGGCGGAATAAGAGGGACAAAGAGAGAGAGAGAGGGAGAAAGAGAGAGAGAAAGAGAGAGAGAGGAGGGAGATGGTCGAGAGAGTGCGTGAGAGAGTGACAGAGGTAGCGGAGAGAAAGGCCAAGAAGGGGTCGCGCGGAGAGAAAGGGCAGAACACAGGGTCGTCCAGATCCTGGCGAAAGGGGACGAATGTGGGCTCGGTGGAGATCGACAGAGGGCATGGTGTTACTATGGTGGTGCTACACTGGCACTCCCTTTATCCGATACAATGCGGACTAAATAGCACTGGTCAGTTCTATGGTGTTGGATTAGAGATACGTCGCTCGTTTGAGGCGAGCCAACCTCGGACCGACCCCTTTCCGTTCCCACTCCCCCCCTTCGCCCCCCC
>NW_021850752.1:388096-412832 GCF_003651465.1 Formica exsecta
CCACCGATCGCCGGACACTGACTCTCGCCATCAGCGTCATCGCCGGACCTCCGGCCGCCGCCACGTTCGAATTACCTGCCGCCTGCCGTACAGTATCGTGAGTCCGAGTGGGTACAATCGAGAATCGATTTCACGTGCGAATTGCGGAGGCCGCGTTAGGGCGACCGACCGACCGGCCCTTCCTTCCACGTCAAGCGCCGCGCGAAAGTTAGAAGGGGGGTTTTCCCATTGATATACGCGCTTGTTGATCTTTTGTGGGGTCGCGCTACAGCTAAAGTAACACGAATGATCAAAGCTCTAACGCGTTGGCTCCAGCGCTCTTTGGGGTTTAATCCGAGATCGTTGGATCGCGAGACAGACGCGTCAGCGTAATCGTATATTTTAGAGAACGCTCACCAAGACAATTTAAGGAGATTAAAACTCGACCAAAAAAAAAAAAAATATATGAGTCAACGAAGTATCGATATCGTCGCGAATGATATCGTGATCTCGTCTCTCGGCGACTGATGTATCTGGAAGCGTTCTGGAAGAAGGTACTAGATCTTGTATCTCCGGGCAAAATCGGCCCGTCCCATTATTTAGAAACTCGACTATAACTGACCGAATATCTCACGAAGATCGCGAAGAGCCGGAGAACCATATCTTATCAATCACGATGAAATTCCGGAAGCAGGGCGGCAGCCGCTTCGATGAAGGTTGCGATACTTTCCGGACGCACTGTACCCGGCCTCGTTGCGTATTATTACTATCACGGTCGCGGGCATTATATAGTAGACGGCAGCTACCATTAGCGCGCCCGGCTGGGGCTGGTTGTGCTAGGTCTGGGCGCCTAGGCGCGATACGCCAACGAGTATTTAGTGCCTGATTGTACCGCTCTCTCGCCAAGCTATATACGACGGCGCGATGCCGACAGGGAGGCGAGGCCGGCGAGAGGGTAGTCGGAGGGAGGCGGGGGCGAACAGCAGGCAGGCAGAAGGAGGAAGAGGGGGAGATGGAGGAAAAGGAGGTTTAGGTGGAGAAGAGAAGCAGCCATTGTCCAAAGTGCCAAAGTTACATGGCGCGTCGTAACTTACGTCGTATTATGTAGGTACACGCGAGGCCGCGTATACCTAAGGTACACGACCGCTTAAGTTTCGACGAGGCGCGCACCCCTTCCTCCCTTTTTCCTCCCTCCCCCCCCCGAGGGAGGAGATACAACGTCGTCCGACCGGAACGATCGATAAAAGTAAAATTGTCATAACGCGCGGGACGGCAGTAACGACAACGGGAACGGCGACGGAGACGACGACGACGACGGAGGACGACGACGACGACGACGACGACGACGACGATGTCCTGGACGTTGTGCGCGAATGATCGCGCATTCCGTGGTTTCTTTACGATCCGACGAAAAGAAAGGCGCGAGTCGCGCCGCTCTTGCTCTCTCTCTCCTTTTCTCTTATGTACACGCGCGCTTCACGTCGTAAAATTCCGAATCATTACCTAGTCCGATAATAAGAGAGGAGTCGTCTTAATCCGCGTAATTACACACGCACAGACGCCGCCCGGGACACGCGCGATCGCCGATCGGACGGGTTAAAGTCATTTGCAACGCGTTGGAGGGACGTTATTGAAGTTCTTGAGCCATTGAAAATTCGGTCGTATACCCCGCGTTGGATACATATGCGAGTATTTTAATTTCATAGGGCATTTAAATAAACGTGATATTTAAATATAATTAACAGGGTATATGTAAAATAATAAAAACCTTTACATATATATATCTAATACGTAATATACGAGATAATTAATTTCAAGAATTCAAAAATATATATATAATTTTAAAAGCGATGCCGCGCATACAAAATTGCATCTAATAATTATTATTACTTTATTAATAAAACATATCATAAGCCGTATTAAAATATAATATGTTCAATTTTTTATCACATTATTTTTTAATAACAGATTTATGATCAATATTTAATGTCGTTTCCTTTTTTCAATAATAATGTTGAGACACTTGTAATTTTCAAATAATTAGAAATTAAAAATAATGAGCTTCTGAAGAAAAGTTTCGAGAGGAAAAATAGATGACAAAACTATATTTCTCAGTTAATTTCTAACAAACTGTATATACCTGAACAGAGATTTTTTTTTTTTTATTTGAGAATTCAAAATAATTATTAATTTAAGTTTCACAGAAAATATGCAATGTCGAGAATTGAAATATTGCGGAAAATAATAAAACTTTTCAGAAAATAATAATCTCTCATTCTTTATTAAATGAACGTCGAGTGTCTGGACTGACAAAAATATTTGACATTACAAATTAACGCGGTAGAAATTGGATTTATATATTCGTAATATTGGTAATGTAAAATTGATAATATTCGATTTTCGATGAGAGAGAGAGAGAGAGAGAGAGAAAGAGAGATTAGCTTTTTCGCGTGCGACAATTGAAAAATCCAAATGGCTATAAGAAAGACACGCAGGATCCGCAGGTATCAATAATCGGTGCGGCGCCGCGCAGACGATAAATGCGCGTCGNNGGGGAGGAAGAGGAAGGGAGCAAAGAGGGAAAGCGAGGGCGGGCAGTGGCATTTTGTAAATTAAATTTTAAATATTAAAAATAGCCTGGTCCGTTCGCCCTCTCCTATTCTCCGTGTCCCTTCTCTTTCTTTCTTCGGGCCGCTGCGCTTTTCCGGCCGGCGTTATCCATCGCAACCACCGCTTCGATGGTCACCCCCCGCCGGCAACCCGGGGGGCAACCTGCGAGCCACTCTCTTACTCATTCGTCGATAATAATTTTATTCGGGAATGAAAAATTGGCGCTGACCCCTTCCTCCGCTTTTTCCGAATATATACGAAAATTGAGTATCTCTCTCTCCGCATTGTTTTATAATTTCTCAAAAACCGATATCTATAAACATATATCTAAATTGCCAACAATTGCATTGATCTTAAAAAAAAAAATTTATTAAATAATTTGAAAAGTTTTCATATTTATTTATTTAAAGCGGATGCGCTAAACTAATGCAAGTCTAATTTCTCGTAAACTTTAACAAAATTGTGATTCATATGACTTATTCTCTCAAACTGAATCAATAGAGTTAGATTAAAGCACTGATTAAAGTAGTGACGCAAAATTTCATCGAAGAGAGAGTATTTCGTTGAAACCAAATTTCAATGAAAACACTCACGCTTTACTCCGTCATCTTATATCTTCGATTAGTTACCATAAAAGAAACTTCACTAAAGTATAAGTAATAATTGTACATATTTGCAACTACATAGTCTTTAAATCTTTTTTTATTTATTTTATATTATTTTGGGGAAAAACCCTCACACACACATATATAGATATTTCTTAACAAAATATATTGCTATAAATTATATTTCTATATCACTAAATAATATTCTATATAATATACGATGAATTTTAAAATATCATTGATTGCAACAGCCATTATCACTAACTGATTTTTTCAATAAGATTTCATTGATTTGCAGTGCTATAACCAAGTGTAAATAACTATTCACTATTTTTCAGTGATAATAAACTGATTCCATTTAAGAGAGTAGTTTATCAAAATATGTACATTTAAAAACAATTTAAATCCAGTACAAAATAACACCTTTTTAAATTTTTATTAAAAAAATATCGAATTCGGATTTCTCAAAAAATTTGCAACGTAACAAAAAATAAATATAATGGCAAACAGGTTGTATATATCATTCTCTTGATTGTACTGTATATGATATACAATTTTATCGAAATTTATAAGATTCATATAACATACGTCCTGCTTTCTCGCTCTTAACCCTATTTAACCGTCGCTCTTTTTCGCGTATCGAATTTTTTTCTCCCAAAATACAATAAACTCGCTCTCGTTCAATCCATCCCCTCGCTGCCCCCGTCCTACGCGCTTCCTTTTTTTTTCCTCTCCCTCGCATCTAACCGGCGAGCGAGCGAGCGTGCGCGCACGCGGCCAGGTACGAGAAAGGCGAGCCCCGCGTGTCCCCCCGCATGCATACTGCAGAGCGCTTTTGATCGGACCGGACCCCGGCGGGATGAAATATAAAAATCGCAATAAAGCGCCGCTACCGGTGCCGGGAGAGATGCTTCGATACCGTATCCGGGATTCGGCAAGCGCTCCTTCCCGCGCGTGCAAACAAACGCAAAACGCACCCCCCGCTCTTGTGTGTGTCTTTTTTTTTTCCCCCGTTCCTCCGCTATCGAATGTCGCCCCCCGCGAGACGAGAGCTGCAGGCCGCTGCCTCCGAGGGCAAGAACACAGCAGGCTGTCTGCGATTTTTCCCGCCCGGCTGGAAATTCCGCGATTATCGACGGAAAAGAAGGGAAGCTCGCCTACTTTATCCGGTAATTCGTTCCTTCGAGACAGATCGCTGGTTTTCTTTTTTTTTTTTTTTTACAACGCGATGAATAAATAACATTATAAGTTCGGAGCCGATCGTTTAAATTTAACGCCACGCAGTTAAAATTCATCGAACGCTCTCGCGCGATGCAGTATACAATTTTTACTTTATCTAAAAGTTACGTATACGTATATACGATTCAATTTGAATAATTAAATTTTTCTCTGTATCAAACATCCAGAGTAAAAAAAAAGAATTATATTATAATAAAGAAAAATATATGCGTATAAGAAAACTCTGGCAAAGTGCATTGGAGAGTAGAAAAATGTTACCTCGCTATCGATCCTTGTTTCGTGGACGAACACCCCGTAGACGAAGACGCTGCCGACGATATGCCCGTTTCGCATTTTCCGCGAAAGCGTAGTAACTACCGTGCGTTCTTCCCTTCGGAAACTCGCGCGAGTAGTGGGGGAAGAAGAAGAAGAAGAAGAAGAAGAAGAAGTAGAAGTAGAGGAAGCTTGAACGAGCAGAAAAAATAACGGCGGCCTCCGTCAGCGGAAGGTCTTCGCGTCTGCGGGAGAAGGGCGAAGGGCGCGCCCTTCTTACATGAAACGTTTGACGAGGATTGCACGAGGAGGAACGCACGGTCGAAACTTGTTCTAAGCTATTTACGAACGGCAGGAAGCCATCGTAAAGTCAATTTGAGTTCTCGGTAAGTGGCTGCCAGGCCGTGAGTCCTCCAGCCAGGAAACCCCGAATGCGCGAGAGAAAGAGAGGAGAGAGAGAAAAAAGGACGAGGAGACGAGGAGGAGAAGAAAAGAGAGGAAGAGAGGGAGAACGCGGAGAAAAGAAAGGGAGACGCGGAGAAAGAAAAAGCAGAGAAGAGAAGAGCCCTCTAGTCTCTTTATTTCTCTTCCGGGACGCTCGACTTTTTACCTTCCACCCTCCCCTCCCCCTTTCCTACCCCCCTCGCGCGCACATACGTGTACTGTTCGCGTATATATTTATATCCGAGAGCGTATGGATGTATACGTGTGCATACAGGGTGTTCCTCGCATGTCTCATCTCGGGGAAAAAATCTCGGAGATGAACGCGACGCGGGAAAAGAAAAAAAAAACCGATCTGATTTTTCGAGGGCGTAAAATATGCTCAAATTGGATCCCCTTTACATTTCTCGCGGTCTAGTGTTATAAATTGGGTCATTTTATATGGGAGAGCCTTAGTCTATATACAGAGTGTCCTAGAAATTGTACAGATTTCTTCCGGAGACACAAACCGTAAAGTGAATCTAACTAAAGAGAGACCGCCAATCGTTATAAACGATTGTAGAAATGAAGGATTTCAGCAGAATCAAGTTAACGGATGCTACGATCAAAAGGGGAAAGCGCTAAAATCTCTCGTTTCTCAAATAATTTCGAGGGGGCTAAAACTTTCTATTTACTTTCAAGATATTTAATAGGAAAAAAATTCAAGAGATATCTAACTTTATATACCGTCGAGATAATTAACGTGGAGAATCGAGGACTGATGTGAAAAAAATTGACCGGATTCGAATTTGTCGTCGAGGAGAATCGGGCGACGATCGGGACACCCCGTATATATGTATGGAGAGATACGCACACATGTGCGGGCACATTTATATATGTACAACGAAACTATACGTAGCCGGGCAGCTACGTTCAGACGCAGCCAGACTGATAAATGATTCATACAATATTTCTCTCTCCCGGGCGCCCCGGCTTGCTCGCTATCTCGCCGCGGAGGCTACGAAGAAACCGGCGAACATTAATATATATTTTATGTTTTATATTTGTTTCAGCGCGGCTACGAGCGCGCGTGTATGTGTGTGCGTCTGCCGCCCCTACACGCGTACACGTGTGGCGTACGTGTGACTTCACGGCGCGTCTTCACGAGATGGATGACGCGAATGCTATGACCCTCCGTATACCGGGTGACGAACGATCTCTCTGTCTTGAACAATCTGAGCGCATATGACTGGGGAATTACAGACTTCTTTGATACGACTATTTAAGGGCCGCATTCATAGTAGTTTCTTAGCGATTTATAAGGCTTTCTTATGCATACGTGAATGGATGAGGATTCCTCTTATTCCTCGAGAGGAAAATTGACACACAAAAATATGTGCCGCTAAGAAAAGCATTTATTTATGTAAATATAAATAAGGACGCGAAGCAATATAGAGCGAGGAGAGTACGTAGAAATCAAAGAGACTTAATTGCAATTGAATTATTCTCTTCCAGAGAATTTCTTAATTATTAATTCTACAGAAGAGAACTGCGTTCTCTGAAGAATGCAGTTTGTCGCGACATTGACAGTGTTTTGCATAGATAATATTGAAATCATTTACATAAAGATAAGATGACATATAAAATTTTATCTTAGATAAGATAAAGATGATTTATTTCAAATTTATCTAGATAATAGATGAAATTATAAAGCATTTTATTTAAATGATATTAAGATAACATTGCTTAAAAAAAATGATTAAGGAAAAACTATAACAACTAAAATAAGATATATTTATCTATAGCCTTTTTCATTAAATACTTTTCCATCTTCCGCCATAATATTACTAATAGAGAAATTGCACAAAACTGAAAAAAATCACATTCGGCAATGAAAATAATAGAAAATACTACGCGCGCACAAGTTAGTATGATGCAATACACTTTAGGTTTATTCTTTATAGTTTCACACTGAGTATAGTGCTTAGTGATTCTTTAATATGATTGTATCTTACCTTTGGTTCCCCGTTGGATCTAAATGTAAGAACCAAACATCTTAAAGAATCGTAAAGCACTTACTTAGGACTGAGTTCTGCTGAATGCGGCCATTATCTTAGATAATTTAAGGCAGATGATGCATTTTTCTATCTAAGATAAAGATGTAGGTAATACATCCTTTTATTATCTACATAAAGATGAGATAATAAAATTGCTTCATGTAAATGATTACTTTATCTAAATAATCTATTATATCTTTATCTAAATTATCTATTATTATCTAGATAAAGATGATTATTTAAATAACTTTATCTAAATTATCTATTATTATCTAGATAAAGATGAGATAATAAAATTGCTTCATGTAAATGATTATCTAGATAACTTCATTTAAATAATAGCAAACATTGGACATTGAAAACGCGCGAGTAACGTCGCTGAGATTATTATCTATTCGGGAGTAACAAATAGGAAATTCGCGCCACCTTCGCGCGCACAAATTCCTCGCTCGCGTAGAATTTGTAAAATGTAAATTAAGTTCGACGAAATTCGGCGATCTAATTGCGACTCTCTCCTCCTCTAATTGCGGGATCGCCATTTATAATCCCAAGTATATATACTCGGGGTGGTTATTTCCGACTTTAGTTCTGAGATCGCCGCCTTCATCCGCCGGATTCATCTTCTCACGCGGAAGGGAAAACGCGCGCGACCGTGGGTCGGTTGCAAGGGAATATCGAAAAGGTTATATCGATCTGGAAACGAGGGCGGGTACGGGAACGAGGTTAATATCGCGCGAATTATTCGCGGCCTTTGTGACCGGGGTATGTATGCCGAGACAAATATAATATATTTTAAGATATCCCCTTCCCTCTCACCCCCTATTCCCCCCCCCCTCTAACTCCGCGCGGTGAATAGTTTATGAGGGGAGATGCAGAAACGGGCGTTGCCTGAAAAATTGAAATTCTTAAAACCACCTCGCTCTCCCGCCGCGCCGTTTAATATTGAACGTCCGCGAGATCGCTCTTCATTTATTAAAAGCGTACAAGAGTTCGAACCTGGTTTCGATATATCTCGAAAAGACGCGCGCACACAGGAGCCGAGGATAACCCACCTAGTTACCTGATTAAGTACGGACTTCTTATTTTCAGAAGCATGGGGCGGATTTCTGGCGTGTACATTCTCTTCCAAAAAAAAAGATCATATTTTCCGATATATCAGGTGATTGCATAAGTTCGTGCCCGATTTAAATATAAACTTCAATAGATTATATTTTAGAGATAACACTTTTATTAATCAATTATATAGTCTCCATGAAAATCGGGCACGAACTTATGCAATCATCCAATATATGTATAATATTAATATATTCAATTACCTCTTATATATAAATATATATGAAACAAAAATATCTGTTTTATTTAAATTTAAATATATTGTTGTCTTTTAATTAAGAAACAGCATAAAGATATCCAGCTGCTTCGCGGACGCGAATTTATATTAAAAGAAATCGTATATTTTTTCACTCACACAAATGCTTCGTAGTCCTCTATATAAATCTGTCTCCGAGAAATGAGATCGATCGATCGATCAATCGATCGATAGTCCGCTAGGATTATTGTAAGAAGTCTTCGTGTACTCACCTGCAACAGAAAGAAAGCGCAAGTCGATTAATCAAAGGAACAGCTCTCTCGTCGCGAATAACAGCGAATGTAATTAGCGAGAAACGAATAAATTTAGTCGCTCTCGCTCTCGAAATATGTGTACCACCGTGAAGAGGGGAACGCGGAGTCTTTATCGACACACACAGACACAGGTGGAAAAAGAACAGGCAGTTTTAATTTTACGTTCCTTGCCCCCGCCGGTAGCGAACGACGCCAGTAAAAACAAACGGCGAAAAGAAAGCGCGCCGCCATTGTTCGGCCGGTTATTATGGGCAAGCTACCGACGCGGCTAATTATTCCAATGCTAATTGAAGAGATAAAATTTAATCGGATTCCTTCGCGCAAAATATAAGAGAGCGGACCCGCACGCCCGAGAAAAGAATAACTCGAAGAGTTATAATTCTGTCGCGATCCGCGCGACCGCTCTCCTCCACCTCCTCCTCCTCCCCCGCGACGATAGTCGATACCGGCCTCCTCCGTAACAATTTTCGTCGATAATAATGCGTATCGGGAATTCATTAGGATGGAAAACTTCGCGATGCCCGCCACGCCCCCTCGGGAGCGATGTTATAAGATTTTCTTTCTGTTTCAACTTTATGATTTAATCAGTACTTGTTTTGACAGAAAGGAAAAAAAAAACACGTGGCAAGAATTATTCCTATAAATTCCGGATGCTCAGAATAAAGCCATACAAGTCTCTCGATTATAAGTCATCAACGTTTGAGAGAAAATACGTTCAAGTGTCAAGGGTAATTTAAAAATCGAACAAGTCGCGTTTCTTTCTCACTTTGCTGAATGTCGTCACTCTATGCGTACAATACGCAATAATATCACCGTGAAAATTTAATATTTAATCAAATTTAATAAATAATAACGATGGTAAATCTCTGTGATAACGATATGATTCACGCGCGCCAACTTATCGTCATTTCTAGCGCCGGCATGGCATTCGGGCTCGCTGCTGGGTTCAAAGACGAGAGGCCGACGCCGGCAATCGTGATCCCGGGGTGCCTCCGGCGTGCACGGGGAGATGCGATGCGATGCATCGCGCGGGTGCATCCCTCCGATGCGATGCATCGGAGAGGGTGCGCGCGGGCCGAACATAGTGGCGGCGAGGCACACACCGCGGGCTAAGGGTGCGGCAAAGCAAAGGGAGGACAGCAGGATGAAGGAGACGAGGGGGAAGGAGAGAGATAGGGAAAGGGTTGCAGTAGAAGGAAGGAGGGCGGGGGGGGGAAGAGAAGGGCGGGGGGCGCCGTCACAGGCTACGGCATCCCGGCATAACTCAGAATTGCCTCGCTGCGAGGGTAGAATTGACAGCATAGCACTAACATTGTACGCGTCCGCGTTATGTATTTATGTAAATGCATAACCAGCCACCCGCTTTCCCTCCCCCCATCACCCCCCGCCCCGTTTCCCGCTTCTCATACCGTCGGCTGGCGGATAGTGTACGCACACAAATACGCACTCGCTCGCTCGCTCTCTATCTCTCTCTCTCTCTCTCTCTCTCTCTCTCTCTAGCTCGCTCGCTCGCTCGCTCTTCGTCTGCGTATAGCGAGGGTTCTCTGGCCGACGGCAAGCTCTTCCACAAACCAGCCTATACCTCCTCTCTCGTGAACGTTGTATTATACATATGTATAACGGTCAACACGTACACGTATACATATAACGGACCGTGATGTACATAGAGGGCCCGCGGAAGTATGCGTGGGGAGGGGGGGGGCGCCTCTTACGGGGAGGGAACTCTGTACATAGCGCAAAACGAGGGAGATAGGGCGAGTGTGTAAGGCGCGTGCAGGAGAAGCTGCGCGCAAGGGGATGGTCAATCGCTGGGGGTGAGGAAAAAGGGGACGAGAGAAAGGGATGGTGGGGGAAGGGGGAGAGGGAGGGAAGAGACAAGAGGGTGTGCATGTAAGCGGCACATAAGCCAACGGATGGAGCTGGTGCGAGCGGGCGAGTCGCCGACCGACGGCCACGGTACACAGCATATAGCACACACCGATCACATTAATCAGAGGTTATTGCGTGCATTCCTAATCATCCGGCAGCCTCTAACTATTCCTAGATTCTGATTGGTGCATTACTCGGCATTTCCGGTATGATTCTGCATTCCAATTGGCCCGCCGCCGCCGAGCCGCGCCGCGTCGAGGCTCCGCTCCGCTCCGCGTCGGCTGGCTCGTCGCCTGATCCGTCTCCGTCCACCACCATCGACATCGAATTTCAATCCGCAAGAGCCGCCGCCGATCACCGGCTGACCGAGGATCCCGACCGCTTCGGGTCGAGCGAGCGAGTCTTCGATTGGACGAGCAAACCCCTTCGGGGTTTCTCGCGAAGCGAGAAACACAGAGTCCGCTTGAGAATCTCCATCCGATCGAGACACCTTTGTGAGAGGCGAAAGCTTTGTGTCGGAGGTTTAAATAAGATTGTTGACCCCCGCGGGTCGAAGAACTCTTGCTCGATACCCGTTGGAATGTAAAACAGTCGCATTACGACGTGCGATTCTTTTTCTACCCTCTTTTTATATTTATTTTTATTCTCATAAAAAGGGGTGCAAAGATAAAATTAGTAAATTAAAAAATTATAGATATCCTTGTTAAGAGTTGTTGTTTATTAAGTCAAACGCATCTTAGGATGATGCCTTCATTTCAAATAACCATAGGTCCAAAAATCTAGAAAAATATATGTTTATATTTATATTAGAAATATTAAGTGAAATTGACGATAACATTCAAACACTCTCTTTCACACATTTCGGATCATAATTTAGGAGCGAAAGGATTAAGACTCGCTCCATTCGGCATGCCAATAAAAAAACGAAAATTTGATAACGGGAAGAGAGAGAGAGAGAGAGAGGGAGAAGCAGAGTATCGGTCGTTCACGGCGAAGCAATTGCGATCAGCGCGACTCTGGCGATTCGGCCGGCGATAATCATCGAGTAATTAACAATCCCAGTTTCAATTCGGCCGCCGCGGAAAACAGCAAATTCGTAATATCCTACAATATTGCCCCGGCGCGAAGAGAGACAGAGTGTAGAAAGAGAGAGAGACACCGCCCTCTTTCCACGTGGCGTTTACGCCGCTCGCGTGCGAATCACGCGATCGCTCTCTCTCTCTCTCTCTCTCTTTCTCTCTGTCTCTCTTTCCATCCTTCCCCGGCCCGCTCCGGCGCGCGCGATTCCGCACATTTTCGTATTTCCTATTTGTAAATAAGCAATCAGGTGCGGCGCGTCGCGGCGTGGTGTGGCGCGACGCGCCGGGGGCGACGGCGGAGGTGAGACAATTAATCATTTCAATTAACGGACACAATTCGATCTCCAATCGGGCCCGGCCGAGAAGAATATTGGAAAGCCGGGAACAGGCCGGAAGCGCCCGTGTATTCTCTATCCCTCTCGTTTTTCCCCTTTCCTCCGCCTCTCTTTCTACCAGCATCCTTCCTTCTCTCTTTCTCTCTCGTTCCTCTCTTTCTCAACCGTTCGTCCCGTTAAATTGTAACTCGGTAATGCGCGCGAAATAACGTACGAAATAACGTACGGAGGGCTTCGTATTACCTCGCTTTGTACGTGTATGTGTAAGCGAGAGTGTTTTGATGGTGAGTCTATCGCGCGGAAGTAGTTTGCGTTTTAATTAAAGCGGCGATTTCCGGCCGCGAGATGCGGCGCGATATATGCTTAGGTACGCGAGGCGATGAATTGCCCGAGCGAATGTCGTTTAGCCGGTATTAAATTGTAAACGTCGAACGCGATTCGCGCGCTAATTTTATTCCCGCGAAACATTTCGCGGCATGTTTCATTCGCATAAATAAATATTGATCGCTTGACGACGCAAAAAGATGGAATGAAAGGGAAAAGATCCGTTTTGTTCACGCTCTGATACACTGTGTTATACATAATACAATTTTTGTACGCTGCTAAACTTGTAGCAAACTTAAATGTCGCGATCGGTCTTTTTCGTAGAATTTTTTAGTCGATGAATAATTACCAGAACATTTAATGTTAAATGCAAGTCATAACTTGACTTATCGGCGGATTGCTTACTGTTTAGTGTAAGAGCAAAATTATTAAAGAGAAAATTTTATATAAAAATTCCCCGAGTTCCAGTAAAATTCTATGAAAATTCTCTAATTTTTCCAAGTACAAGAAAATTCTCTGAGAATTCCAGATTTTCCATATTTTTCTAGAGAATAGACACCCTGTTTTAATTAGAGAGAATGACAAACAATGACAAATCTTAAATTGATCTTTAATATCTTTCGCCGCTTATACTGCTTAGTATAAGAGCAAAATTATTAGAGAGAATTTTATATAAAAATTCCCCGAGTCCCAATAAAATTCCATGAAAATTCCCTAATTTCTCCAGATACAAAAAATTCCCTGAAAATTCCAGATTTTTCGTATTTTTTCCAGGGAGTAGACACTCTGAGTTAGAGAGAATGACAAACAATGACGAATCTTACATTGATCTTTAATATTTTTGGCCGCTTATATTGCTTATTGTTAGTATAAGAGCAAAATTATCAGAGAGAATTTTATAAAAAAATTCCCTGAGTCTTAATAAAATTCCATGAAAATTCCCTAATTTCTCCAGATACAAAAAATTCTCTAAGAATTCCAGATTTTCCATATTCTTCAGGGAATAAACACCCTGTTTCAATTAAAGAAAATGATAAATAATGACGAATCTTAAATTGATCTTTAATATCTTTCGCCGCTTATACTGTTTGGTATAAAAGCAAAATTATTAAAGAGAGAATTTTATATATTATTTATATATAAACATTCCCTGAGTCCCAATAAAATTCCATGAGAATTCCCTAATTTTTCCAGATACAAAAAAATTCCCTGAGAATACCAGATTTTCCATATTTTTCCAGGGAATAGACACCCTGTTTGAATTAGAGAAAATAATAAATTAACAAAATAAAACAAACATTGATAAATTTTAAATTGATCTTTAATATCAAAAAACCGACTATAAAAAAATTAAGATTGACGAGATCGACAATCGCGAGAGATACTAAGCGTTTTAAGACACAAAAGTACAAGAATCGTTTATATTCATCGTTGCATCGAACGGAAAATTGCTATTCACCATTGAATGAAAAAAATCTCTCTCTCTCTCTCTCTCTCTCTTTTCCAGGGAGTCGACACGTTTGAATTTAAGAGAATGACAAACAATGACAAATCTTAAATTGATCTTTAATATCTTTCGCCGCTTATACTGCTTAGTCTAAGAGCAAAATTATTAAAGAGAGAATTTTATATAAAAATTCCCTGAGTCCCAATAAAATTCCATGAGAATTCCCTAATTTTTCCAGATACAAAAAAATTCCCTGAGAATACCAGATTTTCCATATTTTTCCAGGGAATAGACACCCTGTTTGAATTAGAGAAAATAATAAATTAACAAAATAAAACAAACATTGATAAATTTTAAATTGATCTTTAATATCAAAAAACCGACTATAAAAAAATTAAGATTGACGAGATCGACAATCGCGAGAGATACTAAGCGTTTTAAGACACAAAAGTACAAGAATCGTTTATATTCATCGTTGCATCGAACGGAAAATTGCTATTCACCATTGAATGAAAAAAATCTCTCTCTCTCTCTCTCTCTCTCTTGGTACTCTACATGCGAAGGCCGGAAGCGACACGACCGCTCCGAAGGTCAATATAAACGCTCGTGGTGTCGAGTGTAGCAAGCGCGCGAATGTGTGCGTCCGGGTTTCGTAACGTAACTTCATTCATCAGCTGTCCCGGCTTGAGGACGGTCAGGTACGACGCGAGAGAGAGAGAGAGAGAGAGAGAAAGAGAGAAACGGGACGCGTTACGTGACGATCCCCGCTCGCCAGGAAAACGCACGCGTCCGGAAATAACATGGAGCGCTCTCTTCTCTCGACTACTCGAGCAACTTTGCCAAGTCTCTCTCTCTCTCTCTCTGTCTCTTTCTGTCTTTCTCTTTCTCTTTTTCTTGGCCGCGAGTCTGTCTGCACGCGCGCAGCTGGTGCGTAAAACCGTCGCGAGTCGCATCGATGTGTCCCCGGACGATTACACGGTCGTTCCGCCTTAAGTGATACGTCACGGATTTACGTCCGCCATGGCAACACGCTAATACATAACATTACAGCGAATCGCGTGGGGCAATAATTTCGTCGGACTTACTCGTGACTTTGTTGCAACGTGTCCCCGCCACCTCCCTCCCCCCGTTCCCGGTGGCGAATTTCCTTCGGCGGAAAGGTAGTAAATAACGGTCGCGTATGACATTATATTATTATTCGTCCTACTTACGTCGCGGCCGATGAGCCCCGACTGGAAATTACAAATTGCAACCCGCAATAAGTGCGGCGGAATAAAAAAAATCTTGCCCCGTCACGCACCGGCGGGCCGGCCCTTAGACGACCGTTGCAAGTCGCGTTGCAATTTGTTATGGCGCGTTTCCGTGCATGTGATAAATTAGATCTGCGTTAAATAGAACAACTCCGCGGAATAACATGTTATTTCGCCACAAGTATAATGATGACTATAATAATAATAACCCCCCCCCCCCCACGGCGCGTACACGTGATAATACACTTCGTTGAACATTGAAATATATTTCACATTGTAACAGAATTTTCCAGCAGACGAAATAAATGTAGACGGCTTCGAAGGCGAGATTCTTGCGGAGAAGAAAAAAAAACAAAAAACAACCACGTAGATATCTGTGACCGATTGACTCGAGACTCTTCCTCTCTCTCTCTCTCTCTCTTTATTCTCTCGCTCGAGAGTTAATGGGGTTAAGTCGCGAACCATAACCGCGGCCCAAGGGGCGGCAGAAGGGCGCAGTCGGGCACGAGCGCGGCGCGCCGCGCCTTAATAAGGTTAGCGCCACGAATTGCTCCGCGGCGAAAGTCTGATTGAGAAAATTCTCGGAGCCTGGCATCGACGTGCCTTCGAGCAGAAGGCACGGTCGGAGGGACGCGGGGAGGGGGAGTCGATCGACCGGCAGGGTACGGTCAAGACGGAACGGAGGGTAAAAGGGAAGGATAAAAGAGAAGAGAGGTTGAAAAATTATAAACCAAGAAACCGACAGGATAATATAATATTAGTCCTTCTTAAGAAAGAGGGAGAGAGAGAGAGAGAAAGAGAGAGCCATGAAGAAGATACAGACGGTAAACTCTTCAAGTTAGAGTAGATAAAAAGGTTAGCACCCACAATGAACGTTGAACCGCCGCCTGTGTCTCCCACCCCTTCTCGTTTTCTGCCCTTCTCGCCAAAGAGCGCCGGCGGGAGTCGGGGGTGGAAGTGAAAACAGAAGCTGCTGCCGGTAATTCCGTAGAAACCCGAGCGTCGAAAGGTCACTCTGGGAAAATCCACGGATTACTTCATCCCTCCCCCTTGTCTCTCTCTCTCTCTCTCTCTCTTTCTCTCTTCCGTTTTTTCCACCCCGAGAAAGAAAAACTAAACAGAGAAACGGCGGATGGTTCGACGATGCATCGGGCTCGTCAGTATGCATCTGGTCCACGGGGTAAATCTACACCCCCAGTGTAATCGGGGATGGCGATGGCGAGCGTATACAGAGGATACGCGGAAGATTGCTCCGATTTGATCCCACCTGTCCTCTACGACGATCAGAACGCAGTCCCCTGCAACAATCGCGCACGATGACGAAGATTGCGCGATCAGACAGCCATCTTAATGTCGCCATTTTGTCTGGCCCTTGACAAAGGTTAAGACGCGGTCGAGGGGTGGCGATGTACGCGTGAAAAGAGGGATCTCGTCGTCGGAGACGACGGGTAGAAAGGGCGAGGGTCGGTAAATAGGAAATAAGTCGTTGCCGGAGGGGGCGAAGAGCGGATTTCACGCCAATTTCTCGTCTCCGCTCGTCATTGGCGAGAAATTGTCAAATCGCTGCCTTTCTCACGTCCAACCCATCGACCCTCTCTACTTCCCCCCTTTCTCTCTCGACAACTCATCCCGGACGATCATCTCTACTTGGTGATCATGAGTGAACTGCGTCGAGAAAGAGAGAGAGAGAGAGAGAGAGGAAAAATGCACGAGGGTAACGAGATTTCTTTATTACGCTCGCAAATAAATTTGCGAGCGAGACGTCAACATCGACGACGATGACAATGGCGATCGAGCGTACGAGATCTCGTTTTCCTAACAAAATAGACTGTCGTCACCTTTTTCCGACTCGGTTCACATTATGTTGGGAAGTAGTGTCGGCGCGATATAATGTTATCGCATCAGGATGTCTCTACTGAATATTCTCGATTTATCGTGTCACCTTTCCGTTTGTATCAACGTACTAAAATAAAAGTTTAAATTGAAAATATAGATATTACAAATAAACAATAATAAAATTGTGTATAAAAAATTTATATTGTTTCTCCTTAAGCTTTTTTCTCCTTCAGTTGTGAGACCACGCATTTACCGGATAATCTAGGCGTCTGGGTATTAAAGATTAAAAATCGTGAAGAAGACGCCAAAATAATGCATGAGATTTAAAAAAAAAATTTTTCCGCCGACCCAAAAAATTTTCTTCATCGCGCTTGCAAATTCGCGGTCGACTCGAGGCCGACGCTCTCGACGCTTCTCTTAAAAAAGAACAACGACCGTTCTGGCGGCGAGGTAACAAATCCCGTAAAATGGAATTTTTAACGCCACCACCATGACTTCGTAACGCCTTTAGTGCGAGGGAGTCGTCGTCGTTCAGTCGGTCGATCGGTCGGGTCGACAGGACACGACGCGGTTGCGCGTCGGCACCTCCTCGACGAGGAAACCGGGATGAGAATGTTTGGGGAGAGAGAGAAATGTCGCGGAATTCCGGATAAATATGCACAACCTTAATGACGCGACGGGCACGCGAGCGAGGCGATCGAGAAGGAGGATAGCGGAAGTGGACCGAGAGGAAAGACATTCTCTTCGGCGCGATTCTCGTAATAGCTACTCGTGTCTTACTACTACTCGCCACTCAATAATGCAACGGCAGCATGCTCGCTCGCTCGCGCTCGTACGTGCGAGCGTGTGAGCGAGTGTCTCTCGTAGCGTCTGAGAATCCTAACGGAGGAGTCCTACCCTCGCGCGCCGAAGATCGCCCGCGAGGGCGTATCAATTATTCAATGGAACGCGTGAAGAAATCGAATTATATCCCGCACGTCTTTGCTCCTTTGTGTCGTCGGCTGCGCGCGAGCATTTTTCTTCATATTTGTATATAAATAAAAGACATTGTCGCGCGAAACAAAATAGACGAAGGCGCTCCTTACGTATTCTGCACGGAATACATGTAACGTAATTATGCAAAAAGATTGCATCGTATAATTTATTACCAGTGTTTGCTGTTATCTAGATGAAGTTATCTAGATAATCATTTAGATGAAGCAATTGCATTATCTCGTTATCTTTATCTAGATAACAATAGGATTATCTACATCTTTATCTTAGATGGAAAAATGCGTCATCTATCTTAAATTATCTAAGATAATGGCTGCATTCAGCAGAACTCAACCCTTAGTAAGCGCTTTATGATTCTTTAATATGTTTGATTCTTACATTTAAGAATCAAAAGTGAGATCCAATCATATTAAAGAATCGCTAAGCATTGTACTCAATGTGAAACTATAAAGAATAGACCTAAATTATGTTGCGTCAAACTGCCTTGTGCGCGTATTTTCGATTATTTTCACTGTCAAATGTAATTTTTTTTAGTTTTGTGCGATTTTTCTGTTAATAATATCACAACAATAATATCACAACTGTTAATAATATACTGTCAATAATATCACAACTGTTAATAATATCACAACGAAAAATGGAAAATTATTTAATAAAAAAATCTATAGGTAAATATATTTATTTTTATTCTTAATTATTTTTTTAAAGCAATATTCTCTTAATATCATCTAGATAAAATGCTTTATAATTTCATCTATTATCTAGATAAACTTGAAATAAATCATCTTTATCTTATCTAAGATAAAATTTTATCTCTTATCTAATTTTTTATCTAGATGATTTCAACATTATCTATGCAAAACACTATTTATTACATACAAACGTGTGCAAAATAAATAATTCTGCGCTTCGAGAATGATTTTGTCATACACCCTCGCAAATTCCGTTCGAGGATCGAACGCGAGGAGGGCGGCAGACATATTTATTTTCAACAGCCCCCCAATTCGTCCCGACTGCCTCCGGGATACGCGGGGGGAAACGCGAGATTGAAAGTGTAATAGGTCGGCCATCTTGGTTCTCCACCCTGCGTCAATTAGTCGCCGACGGAGGGTGCCGAGGATAGCGCGATGGCGTCGACGACGTCGTCGTCGTCGAGGCCGCGAAAAGACGCGCGGAAACTCAATCTCGGTGTACGTGTGCTTCCCCCGACACGTGTGTTATCAATCCCGATGAACGATATCGAGCACGACCGGGAATTAAAACTCAGTTTCCACGTGCTCCGGAAATAATGCAAGCCTCGTCGAGAAAATCAGGAAATGAAGCTCGCGTCGTCCTTTCGATAGTCCTTTTGCTTCTCCTCCGAAACAATTTTGCGCTTTTCCCGCCGGAATTACACGTAATCGTCTCTTCGCGAATCCCAATAGTCGAGAATCCATTTGAATCGCGCGCTTTCGTACAAATCTATTGTGTGTGTCTAAACTTTTTCAACAATCTAAAAAAAAAAAAAAAAAAAAAAATAACTTCGACACCTGTACCCCTATTTTAAAATAAAAGCTATAACCAAAGGTAAATTGAATGGCGTAATTACCATATCAACCTCGGCAACCTGCTACGGAGAGAAACGAATTAAATTACAAATGACTAGAGGCCTAAATTAATTCGGGGCAAACGACTTCCGGTAAACGAGGTCTGCCAGCGACAAAGGCGCGACGAGTACGTAACAATCATGTGCGTGATCGCGTCATTAGAGCGATGATCTGTTTTGAATTTCCAATCTCGCGCAAAATCGCGTAACGCTCGCATTAACGACACGCCGCGACGAATCATCCGCGCGAATGCGAAAAGATGCAATTAAGTGGGAAATATGCGGGGAGGAGTTCGTTGCATATCCGGCCGATAATGCGAGCCGCGAGTTAGCACGACAAAGACCCGATTGCGGGCATCGAGATGTATATCTTTGGAAAATTGATCTCTTCCGCGTCCGTATTAATGGCGCGTCGTCTCTCGTTTCGAAAATGCAATCGAATGGTATTCAAAGTGTTACAAGATTCGTAATTATGTATGTACATAAATGTACACCGTAAAAAAAAAAAAATTGACTGAAACCTCAGACAAAGTGTCCGCAACTTTTTTGCAGACACACTGTCTGAATTTTCAGACAGACTTTCAGAAAAGCGATTCTGATGATATTTTTTTCAGACACCCAGATCTGAAAATTTACACAAAAATGTGTCTAAATTTTTAGAAAATTTTTTTCTTTAAGATATTTAAGGATTTAGTCCCTTAATTAGAGGACAAAATCTTGTTCGCGCTAAATAGATCTTTTTACAAGTGTAATCTTTCCTCGAAGGACACTCTCCGACGAGAGAATTCCTGAACTTGACTTCTCGGTGAGAATATTCTTAGCTTCCAAGGACCGTATTTTTCAACATGCTTGTGAACGAATAAAGATTGTAAAAGGGAAACAAGGTTTAGGAGCGGAATATTTAATTCGGGTGTGGATTAAACCGAAGAGTAACACGCAAAGGTATCATTATTATTACCTCACCTAATGTTTTTATTCAATTCGAGGGTGGTATTCCGGGAAGTATGCGAGCAATTTATTCCGCTCGTTTGAAAGGGAGATGTTCCACGCGCGCACACACACACACACATATATATATATCAATCTCTTTTTACCTATGTGAGCGACGCGCCTAAAGCGTGATGATAATTGCGGTGCTGCTGGTGTCGGAGAATTATCGCGAAAAAAAAGAAGAAAAAGAAACACGAGCACACACATACACAAGACGCACAGAGTGTTAAGTCACCGTGTACAGGTGAGAATGATACTCGCATGATAATGCCACGCCTCGTTTCGCCGCGATTCTTAATATCGCAGGCGCATTAATTGACTCGGAATAGCGAGAGCAATCTATATTAGAATCTAGTTTACGCTGGTGGTGTGCATTATGTAAATAAACGCGTGCTGCATCGCGTTAGCCGCATCGCGATTGCAGAGACATACACGCCGCAGATAAAATCGGCGTCGGTGTGTAAACGCTCCGATGTTCGACGCGCGCGATGGAAAAGACGATGCGAGAATATTATTTTATCGGAAGTTGATAATTACGCGGGAGGGACCTCCCAGATGACAGCGGCGATAGTGCATCGACGTCAGATGCGTCCGCGATACTTGAAACTATTTGTCATAGAAATATATAGTATATCTCACGCGCACTCCAAGTGTAACGCACTCTAGGACTTTCGCGAGAATAACAAACGCGTTAATTTTTCTTTTTTTTTTTTTTTTTCATTTATACTCGATCGTACATCCAGGATGTCTCTATTAAAATCTTGTGAAAAAATTCCCTGGAAATTCCCTTCCAGATATCTTCGTTCAAAAATTTCAGATGAAGAGAATATTTTTTAAAGATTTTTTGGGGTACAATTTCCCAAAATAAGTCTTTTTATTGTACGCGTTTCCTAATGTTTTAAAGGAAAAAATACAAAGCTACTTAAGTTTACAAATGTACTGAAAAAAAAAAACAGAATTCTTAAAAAAAGAGAATTTTTTAAAAAATTCCTTGATCTTCCAGGTATCTTTGTTCAAAATTCCAGATAAAGAGAATATTTTTTATAGATTTTTTTGGGGTGTAATTTCCTAAAATAAGTCTTTTTATCGTACGCGTCTCCTAATACTTTTCATTCATACGAAAGAAAAAACATAAAGCTACTTAAGTTTACAAATGTATTGAAAAAAACACAATTGTTAAAAAGAAAGAATTTTAAAAAAAATTCGCTGACAATTTCAGGTTTTCCATGTTTTTCCAGGGGGAATACCAAAAAGTTTTCACCCTGTACATCTTTATTTTCTCGCCGATTGTTCAGCATCATGTCGAATTAACTTTAAGAGAGGAACCGTGTCGAATTTAAATTCTATTCAAACTATTCCGCGACGCTCGTTAAAATCGAAAGAGAACGATTTCTCGAGCGTCCTTGCGATTGGTTAGCGTCACACAATTGGTCTAATTCCAAAGTTTTAGTTAAACTCGATGAGATATCTCGCGCCATTTGCGTCACGATATTTCGCAAGAAGAAGAAGTCCACGCAGATACACGCGTAATTGTTTCGATAATTACGACGGCAATCACACACAGCTCGCACAAAAGTATAGGTACGAACTGTCGTATAAATATAAGGATATTGAGGGACTCTCGATGTATAAAAACAAGCTTCGCGCGTAATGACGAGGTCGTCTATTATTATATAATTCATCGTCGGTCGTTGCGCGCACGCGGGGCGGGGGGGGAGGGGAGGGGAGGAGATTCGCGCGCCATTCTTCTATGATAATTTTTCACATTAAAGTTATCTCCGGTTTGGATAATAAGTAAAAAGAGCGATAATAGCCGTTGCCGTTTCACGCCGCCGGAGAGCAGCGGATAAAAAGCGAGACAGACCGATAATTATTATTATGCCGTATGTCCGAACCCCCTGTACTAACGAGGCCCCCATCCCGACCGCGGGCAATAAATGTTAAGTGCGGGGGAATGGAAGCGAGAACGATATAATTAGGAATGTTAATTTATCTAATAATTAGGAAGATTAATAGGAAGACCTTATCTGATATGCGGAGGAAGCGCGAAGGTCGGGCGTGTGTGGGAAATGGGAAGCTGCGTTAAGAGTCATCCATCTCCTTTGTCAATTGACGGAGCTTTTTAAGAATGAGTAAAAAAGATACGACATAAAACAAAAAAATTAAATAAATAAATAAATAAACCAGAAATTTAAGGATGTATGTGTCATATGTCAAAACATTGACAGAAGCATGAAAATTTCGTAGACTGTTCTACTATTTCTTCCGCGAGTATCTATGCAAAACCTGAGCACAATTCTCTCAATATTTAAGTTTAAAATTAGTATTGATACTTATGAAAAATTTCGTATTGTAACACTTATTGACAAATTTGACAAGAAAAAAATATTACCAACAAAATAGAAATTTTCACAAATATTAAGAAAACTCTAATAAATATTTGTGCAAAATGTAAAAATTGTAGAAAAATATTATCTCTCTCTTTCTCTCTTTCTACAAATTACTCGTTTTTTTTTCTTTGTTTCTTGCGGTTAATTTCACGTAATATTTACGATCAAAAGTTTTTGTCATAAATTATGAAAAATATTAATTACAACTATTATCTTTTACAAAGACGTTAAAAATTATATTATTTTGTGATACTTTAATTCCTTTTATAATCAGGATTTATTTATTTGATTTTTCAATTAGTATAAGAAATATGTTTTTTTTTTAATTTTGACAATGTTTTGCTACTATTGTACAGCCAAAACATCCTTAAATATATCTAGAATAATTATTGAAGGATACGACGATATTTTTTAATGACAAAATCAATTGGAAAACTTATTAGAGAGCCTAGTGTTGAAACGCCTTTCCGTGATACTGCGTCATACCGCGTATGACGCAGCAAAAATAAACGTATATAAAATAAAACGCTATTATTAATAGAAGAGTTGCATGACAGCGTGTCTCGGATATATAACCTCGCATACGATCAAGTATAAATAAATTTGCACAAAGTAGAGAAAGAGAGAGAGAGAGAGAGAGAGAGAGACGGCTATTATTAATGTAAATATAAAGTGCGCGTTCGTCTCTGGAGAGAACGATGTTTATTATTCATTAGAAGTTATGACTTTTAATGAGGCACGGAACTACCGACCGAAGGTAGTTAATGCATAATATAAATAAGAATTTTTTTCCACGTCACGGTATAATATATAACGGCGGCAATCTTATAGCCGTCACATGAGATGCGAAATAATTTATTACAAAAGGAGAGGGAGAGAGAGAGAGAGAGACTGTAATGATAACAGAAACTGCTAGCAAACAAAACGCGCGTAGAAAAACGCTATCCGGCGTTTTATGGAGAGAACACGAATCGTCGCGCTACCAGGAAGAAATTAAAAAGCAGAAAGCGAAAAACCGCGCCACACGATCGGATTTCACGCTCAATAGTTCGGCGATCGAGGGAGCCAACAGACTACGAACACGACGTCGTTATATAGTCGCGCGGATTTGAAGCGTCGAAAGGCAAACAAAAGGAAAATTAAAAAATAAACGATCGCCGGAGTGTTGGAGAAAAAAAAACGTAATGTACGGGAAAACAGTCTTTTCCCGCGTTTCCCTGCTGGGAAAAAAAAACAATCTATCGATCGCCCCCTCTCAATAAATACGCATTGCCTTGGCGAATCGATCGATCCATTCGATTCGGTCGGAGTTACGATCAATCTGGCGTCGTAACTTACTACACTTATATATCGCGTAGTGTTTACAAAGACGCAGCCGCGTATAACGTTTACGCGCGTCGCTCGAGAAATATACAATATATGCTATTTCTGTTAATGGAAAATTTATCCCGCACGATGATGTATGGATGCGTTGAAATAGAATGTAATCTTGAAGCGCACGATATAAAACGCGAACGATTGTTACTATTTCCGTCTTTGTGGATCGCGTTCTCTCGGCCGCGATTTATTCAGCGTCCCCTTCTGAACGTCGCCGGTCGGCTCGCGTTCGTTTCGATTATTTATCACCGCGCCCGATTGAATCATCTCCCACCCCTCCCCTCTCCGACAGCGTGCAGTTCGGGGGATGAAAAACGCGCGCTTATCTCCGCGAACGGCACGTACAAAACGCGGGCCTTATCGGGCAACTGGGGTTGTACTGAAATTCGGGTTCGGTTGTACTAATTAACGGATGTCTTAATTACGAGGACACGGAATGCGACACGTGGAAAGAGGAAGGGAGGGGCGGGGAAGGG
>NW_021850752.1:413077-419555 GCF_003651465.1 Formica exsecta
CCCTCCCCCCCCCCCCCTTCCCCCGGATAACCATCCGGAGAGGAGAACCTTAAGCGAACCTTACGAGAAGGGAGAAATCGCGGGGGTTGGACGATCGGCGAGCGAGAGGTAAAAACCAAAGGTATCTTATTCATAAATACGTGTATGCGAGTGTGTGTGTGTGTGCGTGTGTGTGTGAGAGGCCGAGTTCCATACGGCGTGGCTTAATTTAGCGAGGGTGCGTTTGTACCTACTTGCCCCCTCGCAAGCGAGACCCTCTTCCCCGCCCCCGCCGTACCCTCGTCGTAGTACACCCCCGCGATTTACCGTCGCTGTACGCCTTTCAAGGATATTAAGGAACGACCGTAAGGTATGTAGCTTACGGTGCCGTCTTACGAACTTTCCGGTCTCTTGGTAGAGCGAATATGTGTGCGCGCGCGATACACACGTAGTATATGCAGGATAGTTTAGAAATATCTTGCTGCCGGCAGAATTTATTGCATCGCCCCTTATTATCATTATTATGTCGTGGAAACAGTGGCCGCGTTTTATACGGCATTCATGTGTAAATTTTTAACATTTCGAATTTCCTGAACTCGCATTTTAGCGAAATTTTTTATGCGCGATAACTGTTTTTATTTTAATAAAAATTTATTAAAATTTATGGAATATATATAGGGTGCGTGTGTGTATGTGCGCAAGAGCAAAGTGAGAGATATTGTAAGTCTCTAGATAGGCATTTAAATTTTAATTCAACTTATAATTAATTTTAGGTTTTAAATATTTTGCTCTTTTCTGTCTCTCTTGACTTCTTGTTCTCTTGACAATAAATATTTTGATTGTAAAGTAACTATTTTTAAGTATTACTTTTGACTTGAATGGTATATAATATCTCTCTCTTGTAAATCGCACAAAAACGAAAATTACGGATAAAATTAAATTACGAGTTAGTTCTCGTATTTGTGTGTGCAATGCGTGCCCGAGAAGTTAAAGTGCAAATTCAAATTTACCGCCCATAAGTTTGCAAACGCAACTGGAAGAGAAATAGCTTGTAATTTCAAGTTTTGATAAACTAGACTACCTTGTGTGTGTGTGTGTGTGTGCGTTTTTTTTTTTGTTTCATATATGTATATACTTGTCGTTATGTGAAAGGAATTTATATAGAAACGACTTTTTATTTTAATGTAAAATTTATGCAGAAATGACTTTAATAATAGAAGAGTATTTTTATATATTCAAGACTCTTCAAAGATCATAAATATAAAATTATAAATACGATTAAAACAAACTCTCCGTATGTACACGATATAAAACGACACGAAAGTCAAGATCGATATACACTCGGCGGTATATAAAATTATAAAAATTAATGTCGAGAGATTGTACGATAAAAGAAGAAAAAAATGAAAAGAAAAATGCAGAATTCGAACCTGCGGGAAAAAGATTCTAAGAATTGAGATCGAGGCTGCGATGTAAAGAGTCAGGTGCGTGTAAACGGCTGTGGAAGGTCACCGCCGCGCTCACGCATTAATTCCGCGCGGCGCCGTCAATTCCGGCCGACGACGACGACGACTCTTGTGCCCGGGAAAACCGGGGGAGCGCGGAGTAGCACTCGTCGTCGTATCATTATCGTCGCGACTCGTCTGGGTTGTCGCGGATGCTGATACGAACCACCACCGTCGTCGTCGTCGCTTCGTGCGTTTCCCCATTTACGCGATTCAGCGATGCGCGATGCCATTCACGGGATACGAGAATATGAAAACCCCATTATGCGTGAGCCGCGCTTTCGGGAGGGGAACTTCCATCTCGTTTCCGTTCGCGCATTCGGACTTTATATGTTTATCATATATTTTCGCGTTATACCCCGTAAGTTGCCCGCGCTTTTCCGGGTGAAGGGTCACGCCCGTGCGCGTCTTTTTTCCTCCTCCCCCCCCCCTCACCCCTTCCTCCCCCCTCCTTTTCTTTTCATCCCATTGCGAGACGCATTCGCCGCGACTTTCGGGGAGAAAGATGAGCGTTAATTTGACGCGCCGGTTTATAAAGCGTCGACGGCGTTTCATTCATTGCCCCGATAATCGCCGAGCATATAATTGCATCCGCGAGCGTCTGAATAAATCGGGATTGTTTGTCTCTCTGTATTTTAACGGCAACGACGAGACGCGCGAGTGCGCTTCTTGAGTTCCGTTGGGTCGCGTATTGTCGATTCTTTATCGAGAATTTTTATCAGATGTTATATATCTTTACGATTCATGCCAAATTTATCTCAGGAAAGTGTGACGTTCCGAATTAAAATTCTTTTTCTGCTTGGCCTGTATTAGTGACCTACATATTCAACGCGATCGTCAAATTATTATCGCAATCTTGTGACGTTACGAGCTTGATTTTTATATTCTCTAAAAAATGTACTTTCATATATATTTTATATATAAAATTTATATTTATTCCATTATTAATTCGCATCGTTATCGCATTTATTATTACTAATGTCGAAATAAATTATTTTAGTGATATTTTTAATTAATTTTATGATACTTTTATGAAAAATAATCAAAAATCAAGACTTTTTTTAAAAAAGTAGTTTCCTCGAAAGAATTTATATATATATATATATATGTATATATCGATTATATTTTCTGCAGTAACTTGTCCGCGTACTCGGAAACCTTTTCGAATAGTTGACTGCAATTTCACACTAATTCGTGGATAACTGCATTAACATGTCGAATCGGAAGCCTCGCACGATCGCGGCGATTTTCTTCGCCTAACGATGACAGGCAAACTGACAGCACCCGCGGCCGCGTCAGTGCGCGGTGACGTTTCGAGAAGCAAGATCATGATATTAATTAGGTACGCGTACTGATCTGTTCACTGTCCATCGCTGCGCGCAGTTTGTAGTATCAAATTGATTAGATATGATTACGAGAATAGAGTTAAAATAATTAATTAGAATATTAAGCATCGATTTCCTTATCTTCTCGTTAATATAATATTCTAATCTCGCGTACGTATTTTTCTTGCAATTTTTCTCACGCGATAAAAGTTGCGATAAAACTTGCTATTTTTTAAAAAATAAAATTGCTTTTTAGTATTCACGTCCAATTTCGTAATAGAGATGAAAGCATGAAATAAATATTCAATAAATTCATAGCGGTTATTTATTTTATATAACTCTTTCCGTAATTAAGCGCTTTTTATTATATAAATTATAACAAAGTTTCTCGTGTAATTTCACATTTTCTTCTTTTCCGTTAAATATATTAAACGTCATAAATTTCATATATACATACTGAAGCATTATAAACACGCGTCATTTATTTTGTGTTTATATGTGTATAATTATTTACATATCAACTGTAGTTCTCTGTTTTTTTCGAAATCAATTAAATAAAAATTACACGCACACTTAATATTTAAACTGTCAAATGCGTCGCTCAGTTATAACAGATTTTTATTGATATAAAATAATGCACAGCATCGAGATAACCAATCAACATCGCGGAAAAGAGGTAACAGTACTTGCAAGTATCGATTTAACATGCCTTTTTAAAAGTGTATATCTCGATGAGAGCTGCTCAAAGCATATTATTAGAATATTACAAAGTATGTGTGTTATATAAAATATTATAAAATATGTCATTTAGTTTTTATAAATAATAATAGATAAAAATGATAAAAAATCGCGATGTCTCTTGCAATATTGGTTTGAGCATAAAAATGTTAAAAGTTTCTTTTGTGTCTCGTGTATATAATTATTTTCCTACGGTTTTAACCGTTTTAATTCGTTTTTTCGAATTCGAAAGAAGAACTCTTAATCATTAACAATGATAATTAATTCTTTCACGTTTTATATGATCGCCCGATGATGACTCAAATACCAATAATAGTACGCAAAATTTTCGGTTGTGATTATTAATAATATAGTATTCGACCTTGGCGGTGTAAACATTAGCACGCTATTGTTAACGACGGCCTTTTCGATCTAAACGCCATCGCAACAAATATTAAATTATAATTCGCTATGATTATTATAATTAACAATTAACTTTTAAAAATAAAAAATAAAAAGAAATAATTCAATAATAGAGATAGCATTTCTGTAACGAGAGGCGCGTGATTTTGGCATCGTGTAAACGTCGAGCAAATTATATTTTTCGTATTCTCTTTTATTATATAATAAAGTGTGTGTCAGAAGTATGTGTCAATGTGTGAGAAGAGGAAAAGGCCTACGAGAGGTATTAGGCACTAGTGATGGAGCAATCCTGTGGTAAATAATTTGTTTTACTTGTATATTGATTATAATATAATTATAATATAATAATATTAATTATAAATAATATATTAATAATAATATAATACTATAATATATATTATTAATTGTGTACATGCAATTTAAATTAAGCAATTAATCTCGTAATTTGGTTTTTTATTTATATGATTTAAGCAAAACATAATCAGAGAAAATAATTTTTATATATAAGCTATAATTTTGTGAAAGTTTCTACTTTTAGATTATGGCTTTATTAGAGTTATTAGTTTCATGGATTTTTTCATTATGGATATAATGTATATGTATATATTATATACACGCACATAAATGAAAATGAAATTTAAATGGCTAATAAGATTAGGTATCAAGGCCTGCAATATATCAAGCCATCGATTGAAAAGAAATTAACGCGGCAATATTAACCTTCCAATTTTGAAGTGATCCTATTCACCCCATTCTATGGTATTTTCGGTTGAATTTATCGCGCGTTTACGTTCGCGCGCGGCTCGCCCCGGCCCGGCGCGAGCAATTAATCGTCATTGAAGCAACTAAACGCATTATCTTTCGAACATATTTCCGTCGCAATGGCGGGGGGAGGCGCGGACGGAGGTCGCATTCGCTCGCGCGCGTGCGCGCGCTCATAATCACGTGGGATAGAATTTTACGGTCGAATCGCGATACTCTCGAGATCCGCGAGAGAGCAGCCCGGTATTTTGCGCTAAACAACGTGGCTGTCCAGTTTAACTTTCCAGCAATTATATCGTAAATGAAAAATGCCGTTTCGCGCTGGTGCATCACGTACCGCCACTGTAGATTTTATCGTCGAAATATATTGTGTATATATATATATATGTATGTACATATAATCTTTTTAAATAAATTTTATATTTAATAATTCCCCTCCTTTGAATTTTCGAACAAGCTGCCTTCATTACTTAGATCAGGATATATATTATTAAACGATCGCGCGCTTGAGGATTAAGTTTTATTGAGATAATGCATAGTATTGTGTATGAATCATGCATGCAATTACATCATGCAGCATGATTATACCGCTGGTATTATATTATCGAAGACAACAGAGGCTTAGTAAACGATTAGATTTATTTCAAGTTATGAGCTGAAATGTGCGCCTGCGTTCGCTCAGATCAGGCTATGAATAATCGAGCGACCCGCGAAATTCGACAGGATTTATTGCGAATTCAATTACACTTAATAGATTCGATTACAATCCGATGGCCTCGAATTGCCATGTGAGTTATGAGCGACCCAATTGTGTTTTTCTTCGTTATAATAAATTGCAAGGGATAAAAGCGCGTTAGAGAGAGAAGGAGAGACTTATCCCGATGACGATATATTAAAATTATTTTTAATTATTAATTATTATTAATTATTTTTAAAATTATTTATCGATAATTACGCGATAACCGGAAGATATTCCGGAAAGATTTTCCGAAGGTAACAGACCGCGATCGCAATCGTATATTATTGACGGTGATTTTATTACGAGCAACGTCTCCCTCGGTGGAACAAGGAGATCGACGAACGTCGGCTCGTGAAATCGTGATTGAAACGCTGAATTTAATTATCCGAAACATAAAATAAAAGCGACGGCACGGATATGCATCGCGTCGCGTCTATCTTTATTGCCCGCGATAACGGAGATAAGACGCACCCACGCGCGCGCCCGCGCAATATTATCCCGAGGATAATAAAAAACACCGACGAGAAAAAGGTTCTTATCTCGCGGCACATCCGAGCCGCGAGATAATCCGCGGAAAAGCGGCGGAAACGCGACGACATCCCGCTGCTCGATGCGTTTAACGCTGTGACGGAACGTGCGTGTTTGTTACGTCTATTTCACTTTTATCTAAGATTAATTACAAGTATCACATCGCGTACATGTAGCAAATGTTTTCACGCTCAATTATACATGGCAAGAAACCATGGATGGTTTCTTTTTTCTTTTTTTTTTTTTTTTTTTTTTAAATCTGTCTTAATTTATAAATGTTCACGAGAGAGATCTTATAGATATATTCCTGTATACTTTACTTGAATAATAAAGGATTTATCAAAGACGATAGCACTCGAATCGAAGAGTGAACCAACCCGCTACTATTATTCTTTTATTTCTACTTCCAGAGTACACAATGCTATTACGTCACTATTTAAATAAAAGGAATAAGTATGTATGCGAAAGAGAGGGGGGGGGGGAGGGAGATATTAAAATCC
>NW_021850752.1:419571-423099 GCF_003651465.1 Formica exsecta
TATGCGAAAGAGAGGGGGGGGGGAGGGAGATATTAAAATCCTCCGTAAATAATCTCGAAATATGCATACCGCGCGCATTCCGTAATCCGTTTAATTTGTCGCTTTCCACGAAACCACAAAGTGATTTCCCGCGTCACGAAAATAGAGAAGGGAGGGGGTTGGGGGGGTCACACTCGGGGAACTTTTAGGAAACCCACGGACGGCCTACACGTCGCACACGAACGATCTCTCGCCCGTTGACGACACGGTGGCGCTTTATCATAAATTATAATTAACCGCATAAATATGCATTCGACCGTGGCATAATTCGACCAATAACAGTAAATTACTCGCGAGGCGGAGCGAGCGACTCGTCGCAATCCCACCCGGTGTATGGAGAGGGTGACCTGCCTCTCCTCTCCTCTCTCGTCGATTCACTCTCTCTCTCTTTCCATTTCCCTCTACCCCCCCCCCTCCTTGTGTTACCCTTCTCTCTCTTTCTCTCCTCTGTCCAGCAACGCCAGCGAGCAGCCACGATAATGCGATTAATTGGTATTGCTAATCGCCGATAATTAATATAAATAGATGAGTGCAATTATTAGCAGAGCGGCGGGCGGGCGCGCGCATATCCAGGTGCAATTTGTTCCGCGCAAGCCCATCCGTCGATCCCGTCGTGTCCCTGCGAGCGAGAGAGAGAGACAGAGAGAGAGTCGCGCGACGTGCGATAGGTACGGTGAAAACACTACCCTGCGATGATTCCGATGGGGACTCGCCCGCTCTCTCTGCCTCTCTCTCTCTCTCTCTCTCTCTCGCCTGATCGGGCTCGACTCCGCTAATCGGGCACGGTTGCCGCAAACCAAATTCGAAAATCCCTCCTCGACGCTCTGTCGCTAAACTTCCTCAAACATCGGTCATAACCCAAATATTGTTTAATTGTATATCAAAATATTCCAAATTTTCTGTTTACAGTCCCCTGTACGTCCCCGTAATTGGGGAAAAAACACATCGCCAGCGTAGCGGAAAACAAACAGGAGTCGAGTATTATTTTTTTTTATTCGATCCAAATTAAATGTAACATTATTACGAGCGATTGACGAAGGATCTCGTGTGCTGACAGGTCGTCAATTCTTCCGTGACACACACACACATACACACACACACACACACGCTTGGCATGTACTTTCACCGTTGCTAATTTCACCGTCGCGTTAATTATGCGTAAGAAAGTGTATCGATTTTTATTTTTCAATTACGATTATTTTATAATTGCGGAAAAAATAATAAAGAAAAAATTCAGGATAAACAAGTGGAGACAGCTTCGAAAATATTTGTGTGATTATTGTATTTTTAGCAAAATTATTTAACCGCCTGTATAAATCTACAAAGCTGATGATCGTGCACGTCATGATCGTGAAGCTCTCGATAAAGAAAGGAACATCGAGTTCGATAAAAAGGAAGAGATGAAGAGAGAGAAAAGGAGCGACATATTCCCTCGTGACGTATGCTCGAGATGTCGAGAAGGGGTTCGCGCGACAAGCAAAGCAGACGCGAGGGGATGAAGCGCGTCGCAGAGAGAGAGAGAGAGAGAGAGAGAGAGACTTCACGCACAATTAATTTCCTCAATAATTCCTAATCGAAGGCGAAGCTGAACGAGGCGTAGGCGGCCACGATGCCGATGCAGCTGCACTTCCACCCATCCCTCTCTCTCTCTCTCTCTCTCTCTCCCTCTTCCTTCTCGCTCCATCGCCGTTTCCCGCGTCTTCGCTAATAATTATGTGTACGTTAATTAATTGACTAATTATTATTCCGACTACGTCGACCGAGAATTCCACGGCGAGAGAACGGAGCTCGTTTCCTTCGTGGCGAAGAGAACGAGCAATCATTATTTCCTATAGAACGCTCGAGCATTTCTTTCTCGTTGTATTCGCGCGTATACGTATGTACGTACGTGACTCCTTCTCTAGAATTCCGACTCTAAGCGCGATAATCACGTCGCATCGATGGTCGCGGCATAATGCGATTTTAATCTACCTCAGGCTCTCCGTTTCGGAATTAAGCGCCGAACGTATCATGCGAGACTAGAGGAATACGTTATCGCAACTTAGCACACGCGTGAGGGGCTTCTCAATCCTTTAATGCGCATTTAATCTGTACCTTATTTCGAGCCGAGAGTCGTATATGAAGTGCATAGCTTGGAGTAATAATTAAACGATACTTAGAGTATTTGCAATAAAGATAGTAACATTTTCTATTTTTTAATAGTCGCTAAAAACGAGGTATATACCGTATGTAAAAATAAAAGTACACAGTTGAAAAATTTGTGTTAAATTTAACATATATCGCATGTCCCAAACAAATTTTTGGGCTAATTTAGCATAATATGGATACGTTAAATGATGACACTAATACTATGTTAATATTTCAACACAAAATGAATGCAAACTTCAAAGTAATTTGAAATAAATTTTGTGTAAAATCAACATATTTTTAACGATAAAATTAACTTGGAAAAATATTATTGACAGTCTGTAGTCACTCTCACCCCTATTGTAGAATAAAATCAGCATTTTTATTCTATAAATTTTAACAGATAAATCCTGTCACTAATAATACGGAACATATCTATTGTGTAAAATTAAAAATGTGTGCACATTGTGTTATTTTTATACTTTTTTTTCAGTTGTTTTAATAATTTAACATTTTAGTTCAATTAACAACAATATGTCGAATTAACACATGGCATATTTTTAAATAAATTTTCCAACCGTGTAATCCCTTATTACAAGCTTGTAAACGCGTGCGTTACACGAAAACAGATCTAGCTCCAATAAACCAGACGACAGGAAGAGTTAAATGCTTTGATACTAATACGGGCTTAAGGAGAGTTAACTTTGCCGAAATACAGGGTGTCGTTAAACATCACGAGAAGCAACGACGAAGGCGACGAAGGCGTTTGCTCGCATCGACAGGTCGTCGCATCGACAGCCACCCCTCTCCCCCTCGTCATCCCCTTCCCCTCTCCCTCCTCCTCCTCTCTCACCCCCTATTGTCATAACCCATAGAGGCGACCGTAAATCGGCGGGAAAGCTGCAAGAACGCTCGATATATCAATCCACGTCGGCTCCTATTTGCCAGTAATTAATCACGGCCACATCCAACCGGCGTACTTAGCATCCCCGGGCATTAGAGGTGAACCTTCGAAGAGCGAGAAAGAGAGAGAGAGAGAAAGAGAGCGGGGGAGGGAGAGAGAGAGAGGGAGAAAGATCGCTAGCGGTGTTATGATGTATCGTTTTCGTATCTATCTCGGGTTATTGTTCCCTCCCAAGAAAACGTACTCGGCGAATAATCCTCCCCCTCCCCCTCTCTTCCAATTCACCCCCTCAGCTTTACGTCCAATCGCGTAATCCAATTCGCTCGTACGAAGAAAAAAAAAAAGAAATATATATATATATCGTTAACAAAAATTTATTAACGTCAAATCCACAAGAGAGTGAGAGAGAGAAAGAGAGAGAGAAAGATATATAGAAGCGCGAGTAAACGCGTAAGCGA
>NW_021850752.1:423179-429307 GCF_003651465.1 Formica exsecta
CCTCCTACCCCCCTCCCCCCCGCTTCCCCGACAATGCCGCTCATTCCCTCAGAGGAGAAGACGGTAATTGGCTGAGAAACCGCGGTAACGCTGAAGCCTCGCGTTAACCGTATGCGCTCTTTCTTTCCTTTCTTTCTTCGTTACGTTACGCGCGTTATATATTCGCGTGTTCGGTGGATGTACTACTGTTGCTATGATAGCTATTATTAGATGGTTTTATTGCGTGCACACCGGGCGTAATAGGATTGCCGCCGTGCCGCGGACTTGGAATCCGTTGTCGACGTTACGTCGGCACAACCGGCCGTTCTATTTCTATTACGTTACCGGTAAAGGGCTAATATTTTCATACGATGCGCATCACGCGATTATTATTATCGCTGAGTAAATCACTCAGGGATATAACAGAAGTCCGTTTCATTTCGTATTAACTCTCGACGATCTAATATAATTTTAAGGCACCGTAGCGGGCACAACGATTTCCTCATGCATTATTTCTGAAAATTGCAACAATTATGGGTCATTTTGTTAGACTTGTGCATTTAAAAAAAAAAAAATCGAACTTCAAAAAATAAGAACATTCCATTGTTATAATTCTCTCTAGTTTTTTTTAAATCTGATCTCGACATTTAACACACAAAGTTTAAGAATTTTTCGAGATTGTGTAGACACATTTTTGTCCAACTTTATTTTCATGAAATAATATACAATAATATAATAAAATAATATCATAAAATAATATATGAAATAATACGAAAAATAATCGTTCCATCACTTTTTAATCTTGACACCTCTCGTCGGTGATTTTGGCAAGCGTCTCGCAATTCTCGCTATATCTTCAGAACACGCGACAGTGATCCTCCCTTAAAAATCATCCCGTTCCCGTTCCATGGGCGCGCGTCACCTCGCAAAGTTCCCCACCCACTCCTCCGTGCCTTTCTTTTTTTCACAAAGTTTAAGAATTTTTCGAGATTGTGTAGACACATTTTTGTCCAACTTTATTTTCATGAAATAATATACAAAATAATAAAATAAAAAATGTATAATAAAATAATATACGAAATAATATAATATAATGAAATAATATGCGAAATAATATAATAAAATAAAAAGGAGGGTGAAAAGAGGAGGGTGATGCAAGAGGGCGAGGGCAAGAAAGTGAGAAAACGGAGGTTGGCGCTTGAAATAACGCGTGGAGGCTCTTTGCCTTTTCTCGATAACTCCTCTCCCAGTCTCTCCTCGTTATTCTCCTTTTTTCTTTTCTCTTTTTATTTCGCGCTCTCCACCGTGGCCAATGAAAGAGCCACCTCGTCTTTTGTCGAGCACTTTTCGCGTGCAGGCTTTGCCGAGCGGAAACGAAAGCGGAAGCGAACGCCAACACGTTAAAACCTACCGTAGCCTAATCTGTTCACGCAAATTGAAGAAAGACAGAGAGAAAGCATATCCTCTTTTATAATCCCTCTTGATATAAATAATCACTCTGTAAATATAAATAATTCCCCCTTTTATATTTTAATTTTATTAATTAATTCTTCAATTCTTCAATTCTCTCTTATCTTAAATAACAAATTATTAATATCTATAAAATATTACTGATTAATTAATAAATAATGTCCTAAGAAGAGCTTAATATTATACATGTATAAAACAATAAATATCTATGTCAAGAAAATAAATTAGAAAGGTGAAGATTGATACAACTTATTGTTAAAATTTCCACTACAGACAATTCAATTTGGTTTTGTATAAATTAGAAAGCACGTTCTATTCTCAAGTCTCACTATAATAGAGATTACTGCTTAGATTTCCGTTGATAATGTGTTTGTAGCGCTCAATAAAAAAAATACGAGAAATTAATGAGCCAGCTTCATGCGTGGCCAAGATAATTGTGAGATGCAATACGATGTGCCATAATGAAATGTAACTTGAATGTTGCAGCATCATCTCAAGGTTTTTTTAATTGCTGATGCGTGAGATAACGGCACAAGCCGCGTGCAAGTTAATTGCTAATTCGCGCTTATGGCCAATAAATTCGCAGGCATGCGTGTACAATAGATGAGATGCCTATAATGCATATATATATATATATATTTACATTGTCAATAATCTCTTCTTAAATTTCGTGAATCGCGATAATATAAATCGCGACCGTCGAAACTCGTGATACAATCGGTGCCGCGGTTATAGTAATATTTATGTAAATTATAATTGGAGAGGAGTCATATACGCTATGCTGAGAGCTCAAATACTTATTCGAAAGTTTTTCAACCAATAATTTTTTATAATCTAATTGCAACGAGCAATCGCGAGACGCGTCGCAATCGAAATTTGTGACTGGCGATTACGCGACCGTAATTAGTGATCGAATCAATTAAAAATATCATCGATTAATTTCGCAGTGCGTATAAACCCGGATGTCGCAATTTGCATTTGATCTAGCCGCAACTTAAATATATGACGCGCAATTAGTTGGGCATCGCGCGAGTCGCAAACGCATGATTGTAATTTCTGATTGGGAAGGATGGGTTAACTGTAAATCCCAGGGTCGTAGGTCAAAGCCGGGCGGTAAAGCTCGCCGTTTTTCATTAACTTTTTGCCGCCGCGACGTTATTCGGCACGATTTAAGAACGTGTCACTCTCTCTCTCTCTCTCTCTCTCTCTCTCTCTCTTCAAACACCGTTATTAAACTCTTTTACAAAACCTTATATTTTAGAATCCAAAAATTAATAGTAAAATAAACAAAATAAAAACATGATCGTACATAATTTTTTAATTTCTCCAATTCCCAATGTCGTTCATACATCAAGATATCGTTGATGCATCGTTCGTTCGTTTTTTCTTTTTTGCTATGCATAACAAAGTGTGCAATATCTTTCCTCTCTCCCTCTCACTCTCTCTTTTACGCCGCGAGCAATAACGCTGTTGTAAGGGAACTTTTATATCGCCGGCGCGTATCGATATCGCGCGCGGCACTCTATGTTTCAAACAATCGAGACAGAAACTAATCGCGGCCGATTCGAGAAATTCGAAACATTTTTATCCGGCGGCGCGACTGCAGTCAACGAGTCGACGTCGGCGGCGAGGACAGGAAAGGACAGCGGAGCGAGAGGGGAAGGGGCTACGGTCCGGAGGGATGAGGGAGACGCTTTTGCGATTTTGAAAAAAAATCCATTTCATGATAGAGCCGCCACGGAATAGATACGGGACGCCGACGTAGGACGTTATATAGAGTATCCACGATTGACGATACGAATCTGCCTATCTGCAGGTACGCGAGAGCGTGGATTCCGCGCGCGCGCGCGTATGCGTGTGTATGTGCGACGATATATGCGCGCGTGTGTGTGATGAACGTACGTACGGACACAAGCGTGGGGCGCACGTCCGTGCAACGGCCGGGGCTGCACGTGCGTGAAGTTACACACGTGGGTGAGTATCTCCGATATTTATGGGCAATATTTCCGATTCAGCTGCTGCTATCGAAGCCCTTACCAGTTCAACATGTCCGCAATAAAAAACTGGATAAAATTATATCCACATCTCGCCACGGTTTCGACTCGCTGAAACTCGTCAAAAGTTATGGAGCGGGCATACGAGGAATTCTATTCTACTTTTTATCCCTCCGTGTTCTCTCTCTCTCTCTCTTTCGGCTTTGTTTTTTTTTTTTGTTTCCTCTCTCTCTTTTTTTTTTTGCCGATGCCCCTTTTTTTGTTATCCCTCTGTCGAAACACCCGATGGCAGACCGGGAATCGATCCACCTCGAGCGCATAAAAGCGCAATTTTTGTACACGTCCGAGACTTAAGCCGATTCTTGCTCACAATTTCGAAAGGTTCCTTCGACTTAATCTCCTATAGATGAAATTATTTTCCTGCTCGAGAAAAGAGAGCTGACTATAATATATATTATTATAATGGATCATTGATAGGTATATGAAAAATGATGGACTTTTGTCTCGCACTTTTTGCGATCTTAGAATTGATAACGATAGTTGGCGTACAATTCTTAAAATTACAACGGAAAGAAAATACATTTGATATTCAAGGATTAAATATGAATGCTGGAAAAAAGAAAGAGTTGGCTATAATAAAGTAATTAATATCACGCATTAATAAAATAAAGCGTTAGCATGACAACAGCGTGATAAAAGAGATTAATTTCTAATTAACAGCGCAAATTCTTTAAGATGAATTGGATGTGATAACTACACCTCGTCTTATTCCGTTCCGGGATTAAGCGCAATCTGTTTTAATACAAAGTAAGCAAGATTACGACTCAATACGGAAACTAAACAGATAATCCTTCTCGTCCCGTCGCTCGTTTCGTGGGAATTTCGCGTCGCGGTTCGTTTCGCAAGGCTGCCGCGCGATTCGAAGACGGTAATAAAATGAAATTGGAATAAATGCGCGACCCATTTCGAAGCCGCGGAAGCGTAACGATCGCGTATACAGGGTGGCGGCGGCGTCAGCGGCGGGGTACGACTCTCCGCCGACTCTCAGACGTAAAAATTCCAATTTGTTCTCGGGCTCCGCGCGCCGTTAAAGCCGCGACGAGCCGGAGAAACGCGTAATATATTACGAAACTTCGGGGGCCCGGAGGGGTTTGGGTACCAAACGCCATGCCATTCGAAAGTTTTTCCCTTCACGATGGAAAATTCTTAACTTATGGATTTTGGTCTCATCTCTCTTCGCTCGAATTCCCCCTCCCCCACCCTCCCTCCCTCCCCGCCTCGTCCCGCGAAGAAAATCGTGAATTGAAATTAAGAGAAAAACGTAAATTTATGTCGTGTACATTAACTTCTCTCTCTCTCTCTCTCTCTCTCTCTCTCCTCCACCTCTTCAAGAAATGTATAAAGTATATTTTATATAAATATCGTATATATACCAGCTTCGCGGAATAATATTTTATAGTTTTACGCGATCGTTTGTTTCTGTTGAACGAATGGATCATATTAAACGGATGTTCTCCCTTCCCCGTTCGCGAGGAAAGAAAGAAATATATATATATATATTTTTCAGAATTGAGAAACTCATTGCAGATTGAAATTGCGCAAGGAAATAAATATTCACGTGCTTTCAGCCGCCCCCTAAAAAAAAAAAAAAAAAAAAATCCCTTCTCTCTGAATTAGATAACATATTGCGATGGCTTTTCGAAGCGCCTACGATATTCAAAAGTTCTCCTCTCTACGGCGGAAAATTCATAATTTACGGCCTCGCAAATTTTCCACCCTCTTATGCGACGAAAAAAAGAACTTGGCGAATCGAAACTCTAAAGGAAATTCAAAAATAATAAGTACGTATAACCGTAGGATCCGGTTGCTCACAATCGGGCTTTCACCGGCGAATTTTTCTCTCGAGCATCGCGAGAAAACACCGCGCTCTCCTTCTACTCCGCGTCTCTTTATATTTTTCCCCTCTTATGTTTACGGGACAGAATCGAGCGTGGCGGGATGGGGGGGGGGACAAGGGGACGAGGGGGCGCGCGTAGGCGTGCGCGAAACGTAACGGAAGAGATACGTAACGACGGTGAGGGTTGTGCGACGGGGGGCCGGGTTCGGGACGCGACGATAGAGGGGAGGCGGAAAAACTTTTTAAATTCGAGACAAAATGCTAAAAGTTCCCCGAGGCCATGCATACGAAGCGACGGCTGTCGGGGGTGATACCGGGGGCTGCGGGGGGAAGGGGGACGGTTGGCGGAGCCGGGTATAGCGACGGGGAGCGGCCATTAACATAAAACAGAATGTGGGAAAAGCAAATATTGTGATAAAAAATAATAATAATAGAAGACCGAGCGAGGGGTCGCGGAAGAAGGGGAGGGGGAGGGGGAGGGAAAGGGGGAGGGAAAGGCGCAGAGGGAGAGCACCCAACCCCCGAGGACGAAGCAGAACGATGGATACTTCGCCTCCGTCGTTGTCTCCCTCCACCCCCTTCGCCATCCTCTTTCTCTCAACCCCTCCTGACCGTTCCTTCCCTCCCTCCCATCCACCCTCTCACCCTTTCCCACTCTCGTATAAATACAAGTATACGGCCGGAGTTTTCCCCGGGCATTTATGAAACTCATTCGCCTAGAACTAACTCTAATAATCGTTGAAACTAATGCCCCCTCTCGAGTACGTGTGCCACGGTTGCATCAGCAG
>NW_021850752.1:429367-435580 GCF_003651465.1 Formica exsecta
GCAGGAACCATCTTCCGCTTCGGCAGAGATGACCTCCTTCTTTCCAAAAAAACAAGAAAAAGAAAAGAAAAAAATTACGAGGGCCTCGCAGGCATTTTTTCGAAACATTTTGGGAAAGACCAAACAGGTTCATGAATGAAACATACGTTCTAAAAGTGCAAGAATAATTTTGCATTTTTCCAGAAATACATTTACATTAGCCTATATATAAAAATAATCCTATCCCTAGATTGTTTATTTATATTTCATTTTTTAATTAAATAAATGTGTATAAAATTTGAATTTTCTAATAAAATATTTTGTCTTTTATTTTAGAAATCTTACACGTATAGTGAAAAATATCATTAACAATATTATAATGTAACTTGATATATTTATGCAAATTAGACAATGAAATCGAAAAATGCACACGATGAAAGAGCGAGAAGGATGCTGCTAAAATGTACTCGCGATACTTCGGTCGATCTTTGTTTCTCGCAGATTTTACGACGGGCTGCAGGATGCGTTCCTTTTTGACCAAGATGAAATCAAAGAGCGCAGGGGGAGGTCCGGTTAATGGGGCAAAGTGGGGAAAGGTACAGAGGAGGGCCAGAGAGAGGAAGAGAGAGAAAAGAGAGGAAAAAGGGACCGGGGCACTGCGACGTAAACCGTAACGATAACGATTATGGACGCAGTTACCGCGGGGCGTCCTTTCTTAACGATTACGTGCTCGAAAATTATTGCGCATAATAACATTCCGTCGTTATTACTATTATTGTTATTATTATTATTATTAGTATACACTGAGAGGAGAGGCGTCCTCAGCGAAGCAGGTCCGAGGTGGAGCAAGGAGGAAGGGAGAGGGGAGGAAGGGGGAGGGGGAGACACGCATGCATACCGGACGTGTCTTACAACGGGGATTCCACAGTTCTCAGTTTAAAGTAAAGTAAAATAAACTAAAGTATAAGGTAAAGTGAAGAGAAAGAGAGAGAGAGAGAGAGAGAGAGTAAGAGTCAGTTACATATGTTTCTCTTCTCAGAGAAATTCTATATTATGAGATAATACGGAAAATAATATCAGCGTGCAATAAATGTACGATATTATCGTTAATTAACAAGCGAGATTTCATTATTATATTTCAAAATTTTGGTAGAAATAAGAAATATATTGATACGTTGATATACATTTCAATGTTAAAATCATAAACTGTGTCCCCGATTCGGGGCTCATCAAATGTATCGATGACACCAGCAGCGACAGACGCAACTCTCAACATCGGTCGTATTTTGCCGTATCACGCGGTCGATTCGATCAATCAAGGCCGACAACAAGGAAAAAGGGATGCAGAATGCATAGAGCACGGGTGCGCTCATCTGCGTCATGATTTTCCCTCCGTGTTGCAGGCGCGACGCAGAGCGCGGCGTATGCCGGACGCGATCCGCGCGTCGGAATGAAATTATTTCTGTTACCGGCGGGCGCATACCGCGAATTAATAATTCCCAATTATCTCGAATCGATGTATTTAGCAAAATTACCTAAATCGTTACATCCGCCCAACAACATAATGCGGGAGCTGAAAATGAAACTCCGCGGACACGGCAGTGCAGGAATTAACTCGCGCTCGAATTACCGATACCGCCGCCATATGCCCGGGCTTTAACGCGGGATCGGACTTTTCCCCGAAATGTTCGCGTCGACTTTACCAATTCGAAAGGATAATAATTATCTTAGCTAAAAAAAAAAAAAAAATCGGCAAATAATTTTTATACATGCATATGTATATTTTTCTCACTACTTTTATGTAGATTTTAATTTCTTTATGAAAATAAAATTATAAATTTTTTAAAATAAATTTCATACGATAAAGATTAGAATTCATACAAAATATAAAGTTTCCAATGTCTTGTAATTCTTAGAATAAATTATATAACTATACATATCGAGAATTTATCCGGCATTTATAGGCGACCTTTTTAAATAGAAGTATAATATCACTATTATAATAATACACACACACGTTGTTTTATCTCGGCGAAGAAATTCCCTGGAAAGGATTCCTTCCTGCTTCGAGAATCACGGGGCTACATGCAATCCCGCCGCTCGGTGTGTCGCTGGAACAACGTAATGACAGCCAGCGCCGCGAATTAGAGCCGATGGGCGTAAGGGGGGTGGGCGCAATACAATATAATATTCGGAGCGATATAAAATTACGGATAATTGCTTGATTGGCTCGGGCAGATGGGTGTAATTTAGATATCCGCCGCTTGCGCGCGCCCCAGCCGACTAATCAATTACGAAATGTTTCGAGGATCGACCGCGGCTAATAAGATTTACGATTCGGCCAGATCGGTTCCTTCTTCGATCGTTTCCCCTCCGCTTCCCCCTTTGTGTATCACCATTTCTCTTTTTCCCCAACTGACCCTTGCTCTCTCTCTCTCTCTTTCTCTCCCTCGGTATACATCCGTTTCGTCGTGAATTACGGGTTCGGATGTGCGGCTAAACAGCTGCAACGCGGCCTCGCCAATCTCGCTCCTTTGGCGCATTCGCGGTTAACGACTTGAATCCAGTTTCCAACGGAACGATATTTCTCTAAACGTGTGTTTCTAACGAGCGCCGCGCGCCATGAGATTCTCGCCAAGTTGCAACGGACAGAGAAAGAAAGAGAGAGAATCGAACTTGTACTCTTTCGATAAAACGAGCAAAATATTAATAAGGTGATTTTCATCGAATAAAACGTCGACTTTAAAGGCAGTAGCCCATATTCTATATTTAAAGTCAAAAATATAAGGAGCAGTTTATTTTGAGCTCGACATTATGACATTTAGAGTATTAAAAATGGGTTACATACTTTCTTTATTTATGAGGGAATCTTTTTATTCTCCTTTCCAGTTTTTTTTTTTAATTTCCAAACATATCTCAATTAAGTTGGCTATTACTTTATATTGCAGAAAAAGTTAATCTCGGAGTTAACGAGAAAATAGAATATATATATATCACTTACAATTAGAACGCAAAACATTTTTTACGTGGAATATCAGTAGGTTAACAGATAAAAAGAGAGATGCAAAAAAGAAGTATTCGCAATCTACAGAAATCTGTAGCGCAATTGCGAGCTGATAAACTCTCTGTTGAAAAAGAAAAAAAGAAACCCGCGATTAACATATCTGTATCGTTTACATGAAAGTTAAGATAGACAAATACCGATGTCTCGCCGTAAAAATATAAAGACAGATAAACTCTCGCGCGCCTGGCTCGCCGGAGATACACGCCGCGAAGTGACTCGTTCGAGCCAATTAGCGTAACATTACGGGAAATAAGGTATAAGGCAATAATCGCTCACATGTAAACCGATATCTGTTCCTCGCAGCGCGCGCCCGAACGCATCGTTGTTCGCGCGCGAGAAGCCGAGGGGTGAAGAGGGGAGTGAGAGAACAGAACGCGTATCCGGTTCTGCTCGTACCCGATGCGTCATATCGGAGAGGATTTCGCCAGAACGCGTCCCGCACGAGCCACCCCCTCCCTCCCTCCTCTCCCTCGTCCACATCCCCCAAAACCCTTTAAAACGCTCTGCTACTCGTGTTTAGATATCGTTAAACCGCATTTTCAACACCGCCATTATGTAAAGCACGTGGCGAAGGCCGATAAGTCGAACAATGGACCTCGGCGCAAGCACAGGGACGATTGGGGAGGGTGAGGATGGGGGGAGGAGGGAGAAGAGGGTTAAGGACTTTCCGATCGCGACTCGCCCGAATCGATCTCGCCGGCAACTTTTCGATCGACCGACCGAACCCCTCTACCCCCTCCTTCCTCCCCCCCCACCCCTCTTTGTGGCCTCACGAATCGACTTATCTTGCCGGGCGCGCGAACTTCGTCATCGGCGGCTGGCAAACTCGCGAAACTTGTCGGTGGTAGCTCGTACCTTAATTATGCTATCCAGGTACTAAGTGTAATTAGTGTCCCATTGAAAATAAAATAAAACTTGTATTCTCTCCCCCTCCCTTCTCTCTTGACGAGCCTGTTTTTTTTTCTTCCCTGTCTTTACCGCGCCAGCGGCGCGCTGCAATTAAAGTGTGTTCGTACAAGGGGTGGGAGGAAGAGAAACAGAGATGAGCGAGGAAAGGAGAGAGAGAGAGAGAGAGAGAGAGGAAGAGGAGACGCGCGCGCGACGTTACGCGTCGCACAAAATAATACTTTTTATTACCACGATCTTTACGATCTGTAGCGTATCGAGTATAAAGAAGATAATAAAGGGAGATGTGCTCGCGCGCGGACGCGCAGAGATAATGGTCGGCATTATGCACGCATTGCTCAATTGCAACGCCATTTTTACGGCCGACTTTTTTTTACGATCCTCTATGCCTCTCTCTCTCTCAGAACGCGGCTGATTCGCGATCGAATGCCGGATCCCGTCTCGCGAGCAGTTTCGTAAACTGCATACAAAATCGTTACAATAATCAGCTTCTCGTCTTATTCATTACGTTAGACGAGACACGACGACGCGGATTTCCTAAAAAATCCCTTTTTTTTTAAGGTTGCACAAAACTCAAGACAAGACAATATTCGTAAAAATATTGCATTGATATTGAAAATTTTCGGAAACTTAAACCTCATCTTGATCTTGAGTGAATCTTGATAAAAAATCTTGTCTTGTATTGTCTTGTCTCAATTTTATTAACAATTTTTATTTAATACTGAACAATTGTTTAAAATAATATTTAACAATCTTGTATAACAAGTCTGTATAATATAATGATTTTTTCTCATCTAATTTATAGACGAAGATACATATTTTAACTCTTTTTAAAAACCAATAATCTTGACAAGACCAATAATCTTGACAATCTTAGTCTTGGTATTTGTCTTGATAACTAATCAAAAATCTTGTCTTGATCTTGTTTCGAATTTCGATCGCAGATTCCTGGATCCATTTATCACGTGGGAAGGAAATTTTCTATGTATAATATTTTTCAACTAGAAACAATTCGCGCGATAAGAATTTGAATATAACAGGCGGCCAATTTAAAAGGGAAAATTCACGACTTTTGCACGAATGCACGCGAGGGAGGAGGATAGCGGGCTTGATAGTAACTCGCAGATAACCGTGAAAAACGCATTTTCCGTCGCGTGCGATAAACTCGGCAGGCGTTAATTGTGCACGCGTAAGCTCAAATTTCATCGCTGCATAGAACGATTTTCTCCAACTCTCTCATGCTACGCGATAGAGCGCGATTTCTATGGCCAAGCTGAAGTCATATTTTTTCACTTCGTTTCGCGAAACGGCGGAAGAGAAAGATGGGACAAACGAGGGGGAGGAGGAAACGAAAGAGGGTGCAGATGCTCCCTTTCACCGCCACGTACAAAAAAAATATCCAGCTGCCGACATGCACACCCACACACACATATATATAGGTGGTTTGTATATCTACATGTGTGTGTGTGTGTATATATATCTACGCAAATATGTATATTTCGATAAAATATATACAGAGTGTTCACCACGCCATTTTTTAGCTTCATTTTTTTCATTAATTTTGGCAAAATTATAAAAATAATATTACAATGCTATTATGAAATATTAAAATTGACTAAAAAAGTAAAATCTTGTTCACAGTTATAGGATTGATCTCGCTTAAATTTCTCGACCCTCGATCAGTTATAACGAACGTCGACGATAAAAACAATCGTTTCCCACCGTGACTCCCAATTACGAGAGAGAGGACCCACCCGCGAGACACCCTGTATACGCGCACACGGAAAACAGCCGGACGCGAGCGCGTATACGTCTATATTCCGGATATAAATTGTGGCAGAAGCGTACGGGGTCGGTATAAGTATAGTTACGATAAATCAGGCATATCGACGTCCGGCATAGAATTGCAAATGAGCCCCTGCCATCTTTAAAATAAAAAGTTATAACAGCGCGCTCTCTCTCTCTCTCTCTCTCTCTCTCTCTCTCGCGTGTGCTCTCGTCCGATGCGCCTCCGTTCACTCGCTCGCCCGCTCGCTTCGCCGGTCGAGATAGTCGACGTATACTTCCATGTGCGCGTACGTATAATACATACAATCTCCGGGCAAGCAAGGAGAAAGAACTTAAAATGAATAATGTATCGTATATTTAATTCTATACATAAGTACCCGTACGCTGCCGCGTGTATCTGTGTGCGCGCAGACTTTACACGTACGTGTAACTGAAAACGTAGCGTTTTCTTCTCTTTTTCACTCCGCCCCCCCCCC
>NW_021850752.1:435991-436238 GCF_003651465.1 Formica exsecta
GAATGGGGCGACCACGGAACGAAATAAAAATACTCGTCGTCGTGGCCGAGGCGCGCCACGACGAGAGAAATAACAGTCCGGTCCGGGAATAACTATCATTAAATTATTATCGATCGATAAGCTCCTCGTTACCGCCGACCGAAAGTCCGAGGCCTTTCTTTCTAATCTGCCAGATATGCGCGTTGCCGGAAATGCGAGTGCAGAAGGTGATGCGGGGAAAAAAAAGAGAGGGGGGGGGGGGGGGAAA
>NW_021850752.1:437374-450139 GCF_003651465.1 Formica exsecta
TTTTCACTCCGCCCTCCCCCCCCCACCTTGCTTTCATCTATTTCTCTCTTCTTTTCTCCGCTCTCCTCTTTTCTTCGTATATACATAAAATCTGTTCACCCTGCGCTTCCCGATCGCCATCACGATCCCACGTTTCCTCTCCTCTCCTCGCGAATTCGCCAGCGAAAGATCGAGAGCTTAGCGAGAGCAACTACGGTAAGTTACTACGGCAAGAATGAAGCAGCAGTATTTTCTACGCCTCGCGAACGAATAGAGTTTCCAGCCCCCCCCGAACCCCCTTCGACGATTGCAAGCAAAATGGGGGAAGGGAATATGTTATGTACATAACTGATACGAGAGATATTTTGTTCTCGAGCGAATTCTATCGCGCTGATTTCGAGCTATTGATATTATATAATGCAATAATATAGTAGAATATTTTGTTCCACATTTATATAACGTCGTCTGAATATATCGAGGTATTAGTGAATTTTGTAATTATAATAACACATACGCGATGCAAATTAAATAGTTAATATTCGAAATAAGCAACGCAAGTTTTAGAATTTATTAAAAACGTATAGTATATTGTTTGCGACAGCGCTTTGTTTGAAGAGATATTAAATTCGTAAATTAATCGTCGAAATATTTAATATCGCAGATAATATAAAATCGATTACGTATTCGTTGCGAGGAATCTGTGACTTAAATCTAGGACACTCCGTATACGGAACGATATAAGTAGGATAGGAAGAAATAGATATTTAATTTAAAAATAAAGTACAGCATATATAAGATTGCACGGATAGATTTTCGAAACCATCTCTTTCGAGATACTTATGTAGCACAGCTAAGGAAAAATCGATGATAAAGGAATCTATAACATAAATGCAAGTGTATTTTTTTTTTTCAAGGCTCTGTACAATTAAAATTGGGAAAAGAGAACGGGGAAAATGAACGAGAGAAAAACGATCGAACATTTTTTTCTCGGTCGAGGCCTCTCCCGGAAAATTATCATCCACGGCAGCTTCGATAGCCGCGTTGACAGGCGATCTTTAATTAGAATTGAACTTGATTGACCGGCTTTGTCGACACCTGAGACTGTAGAACACGATCCAACGAGCTGCAACGGCACGAAAGAACGCTTGGGTGTGTATGTGTGTGTGTGTGTGTGTACGCTCGATTGTGTGGCAGTGTGTACGTCCGTTCCGCTTACGCTGGCGTGTGTATATATGTTTGTGCATGTGTATTACACAGCGCGACTCGGCTATAGTTACCGCAATAAACCACTATACGGTTTATTAATAATGCCGTACGGTTCGATGTTTTATGGTCGTATCATGAACACTCGGCCATTTTCTTGCGCAATACTTTTATTCTCGTAATAAGAAAAATGTGTCGATCGCAGCTCTCGCCAATTGTAAAGATCTCCAAGAGTCGGAATTATTCAATTGTTCAGGGGAAAAAATCTCTGCTTTCTTTTAAAAAAAAAACAACAACACAATGGATTGTCTCAAAGATAATAAATACATGAAATCATTGAAAACATAAATAATTACGTTATTATACCGTAGCCGTAGTCAGGCTCTGTTAATTGCAAAATGCATTTGGAGTTAATTGAACAAAAAAATGCTGCTACCTACTTGCAATATTAATCCTTCAAAATTCAATTTCACATATTTTAAATAATCTTCTAATTATGATTTCGCTTAAACAGCAGTGAAATAGAAACGAGATTCTACTTTTGCCGAGAAAATCGCTTGCAATATCACACACCGTAAGAAAAAAAAAAAAAAAAATGGAGCTCTTGTATGTGTATACAATATAATAACGATATTAATGTTTACCAAGTCCGAGGCGAAGTTTATGTTTGCCAATTAGAAGTATTGTAGAATATCGGTAGGCGGGGGGCGAGAGAAAGCGCGAACGAGCGATCGATAATGGAATCACGTGCGCGCTAAAGAGGCGATCTCCGCTCGCGGAGAGCGCGAATAATCGATGCTCGTTTTACCGTGGCAACTTTATCCGTCCGATGATCTTCGGCGATAACGATCGACGAGGATGGTCGCTCGATGCCGGATGGGAACCACTGCATTTTATACAATATATATATATATATAGTCGGTGTATTTCTGAATCACCCTTATATATATATATATATATGTATACAAGACGCGAAACAAACTGGCAACGACTGAGCTCGATTCGGCACGACATGACGTAATAATACAAATAGGAGAGCAAGTAATAACAAATTCCACTTAATCTTATCATTTACAATAAATATTGATACGAAAGTTAGGTTACGCTATCGGACCGCGACCGCGATATTACGCGCGCGCAGACTAAAATAATAATAATTCGCCTAATCTTCGCCTAACGCTCGAGAGGGAGAGAGGCGACGTGTGGAGAGCGGGAGAGCGGCCATGAAAGCATCGGGTCTCTTATCTTGACAAAATAACTGCGCAATTAGACTGTACCAAATCGTACGAAAAATTACGGTCGATGCGATGCTTCTTTCGACCGATCGAAGTCTACAGTGCTCCTTTTTTTCCCTCCCCGAAACTTGGATATCCACAGGTGGATTATGTCATTCTTTACTTTAAATTTTTCAGCTTACAGAGAATCGATTGCGATTTTATGAAACTTGTGATTTCCCAACTGTCGCGTATATACAATTCTTTGGGAACTTTAAGGATCAAGTGTAACTTTCCCGAGTCAATTTTTCATTCGATCGCCTGTTATTTTCTTGAAACTTTCACAGGGTGTCCACTTAAATTTTGTAAAAAAAAAATCCCTAAAAATTTCCTGAAAAGTCCCTGAAAATTCCCTTAAAAATCCCTGAAAATTCCCTGAAAATTCCCTAAAAATCCCCTAATCTTCCAGATATTTTTATTCAAAATTTCAGATAAAGAAAATATTTTGAAGATTTTTGAGTGGAATTTCCTAAAATAAGTTTTTTTATTGGTAGCATTTTCTAATATTTTTTACTCATATCAAGAGAAAATACAAAGCCACTTAAATTTCAAGTGCTGGATTTACAAATATACTAAAAAAAAAATAAATAGCTGAATTGTTAAGATAAAATTTGTAACTTGTATAACATTTTCATTTTTTATCACTAAAAATTATTATATAAAGAATATATATATTCAATATTTTAAAATATTGACTATATAAACAGAGATAGATATATATTTTTATACCAGTATAAGAGCAAAATTATCAGAAAGAGAGAATTTTTTTTAAAATTTCCTGAGTTCCAATAAAATTTCATGAGAATTCCCTGATTTGCAAATTCCCTAAGAATCCCAGATTTTTCCAGGGAGTAGACACCATGTTTCATTTTTAATTGATGAATCATCCGCGATTCCCTTTTTCGGCAACTCACGATTTCAGCTCGCAGATTCGATCGCGGCTCTTCAAAGTTTTGATTTTCATTGCATTCACCGAGCTGCGAGCCGCTGGCGGATTACGAAAAAGGCAGGAAAATAATAATAATACGCATTAGAAAACCCCCCGATGGACGGTGGTTATGTGGCAGTCCACATGGCCGATACCCGACGAAAGGATTCGGCGCGAGGTTGTGTTGTACGCGTTCCGCGGGTTCCGCGGTATTATTTTCAAACTGTTAATTATCCGCCATAGTGAAATTACGCTATTACATGATAATTACATCGGTGCGGCCGTGTATGTACGTACTATAGGCCGCGAGCGAGCGCTGAATGTCGTTTCACGCCCGACTCACCTTGATGGATATTTTCCATTCTAAGTCGCGTCGCTGATTATAGTGATTTTCACTATGCAACAAATTTCGTGTTTTCCTGCTGTTTCGCGTTTCACGATCCGTACCTCGTCGTCGTCACTATCGTCGTGCTTAATAGTACAGTTGTAACGTCATGCGAATGTTATTGTTATTACGCACGTCGTCGCTCGCGCAAGTTTGGCCAATAGATGTCATGGTAATTGCCACGAAGATTTATAGGATCGAAAAAACACAATCGAGTTACCATACATATAAAAACGAATATAAACAATATTATCGATATCGGTTCTTAAAATTATAAATCGAGCAAAGCAAACAGAGTCGACAGACAAATACGTCAAAATATTTAAAAAGGTCCAAGTGTCAATCAAATGTCAATCTTTTTTATTTATCAGTATATTAGTTTAAATTTTAGTTAGATTTTAGGATAACGATATCTTCATTGACAATAGCATTCTCTCAGTAGATTATCCCTAATCGTTCATTTTTATCAGAGCGGTGGGGAGTATAACTCGCGCTCTGTTACACGTTGCGGTATAACACGACATGTAGTTCAATGCCGAGGATGCATCGTTTCATCTCGTCTCGCTCGTACGAGCGAGACGAGCGAGCTGACGACGCTCGTAGGTGGGAGCTCGCGAAAAGGAAAAAGTGCGAGAGAGCTCAAGGATAATCTACGGGCGCGCGAGCTCGGTTGAGTGTCGCTGCATTAATAATATACGATACCCGTAATGGCATCGGGCGTATACGAACGTATATATTGTATAATAACTTCCAAGGCCTTATAAACGTTTATTATTTACCGCGCGTAACGTAATGGCGAGCAGGCCTCAGCCTCTCTCTGTCTCTCCGCATCTCGGCTCTTTCTCTAGCTCTCTCTCTCTCTCTCTCTCTTCGTTCTCTCTCGGGCGGTTATTAAAAATAATATTATAACACACTCGCGTTCCCGCCGCATGTCCCCCTCCTACTCCTCCCTCTACCGCTCTTTTCTTTCCTCGAGACGAGAGAGATTACTGGCCGCCGGATTTTCGGCGGGTAAATAGCCGCCAGTGTGCGTTTTCGTTTTTTATTTCCTTCTTGAATAATTATTGAAAATGTATACACACACACAGATATTTTTTGTTCGCCAGTTTTTGTATTACGTTGCAGTTCACATTCATTGTTAAATCGTTATCATTTATTGAATCTATTGTATTATGTTCTCTCTCTCTCTGTTAGTTTTAGGTTTATTAAATTTTTGTCATTTATTTATTTTATACAGGGTGGTCCCTAATTCGTGATATAACCAGCAAGAGGCTGATTCTGCAAGAAAAAATAAGTCAAAATTGCAGAATGAAATTTTTCTAATTTATAAAATTTTTGTTTGAGGGAAATTTTCAAAAGGAAATATCGTGTCTCATTTTAATTTACATATCCTATGTTAAAGTGCGCATTGGAAGATCCATTCAACGGCGTCTTAGTCAAGTGCATGCATACTCAATTAATATTTAAAGTCAATTTTATAAAAAACAAACCCATATGAAAAAAATTCATTCTGCAATATTAACTTATTTTTTCACGAAGAATCAGAACCACGAATTATGGATCACTCTATACATGCGCGAGAGAGATGTAATATAATGACGCCACACATGTGTAGAGTAAATTCGCTCTAACTTTGAGTTAAATAATGCGCGTGATAACCGTGAATCGAGCTTGTCAATTGCAACATTTTCTTGAATATAATCAAAAGCCACGCCGCCGAAAAAATACCGAACTAAACGCAAAATATTTGAAAGGATGACGGCTCGTTTCACCCGCTCTTAGAGGTATTCAGAGAGACTCATCATTCATCGAGGAGAGATTTATTTCGAGTCTCGAGCAAGTAGAACAAGTGTCTTGTTACTAGCTCCCTCGGCTCAGAGAAAGGAAATCCGAAAAAAGAAATCGTTACGTTTACAGAGCGGCACCCATAAGTAACATATAACATAGCCCAATATAGATATACACATGGCAGCATACTTTGTATATACATATAATAAACAGCGATAAAGAAACATGACACGAGAAATATAAGCGAACTCTAATATAACCAGCTTAAAATGTCAAAGCGAATATTATTGTATACAAAAAGAGATAAAAGAAACGGCCGCCGTAAAGTTCTGAGAATTTTTATACAATTTTGGTGGGCTTATATTATAAATATTATAAAATCCCATATTTTATATACGACATATAACTCGTCCAGATTTAAGAATAATAATTCGAAGTTGCGCTATAAAACTAACATAAAAAATGTAATAATTTATCAAATAAAAGAAAAGAAGAAGTTTTATATCTTTCCTCAGTACTTCTGAGACTTGGCCTGGGAAGGCATCGTGAAACGAGCGGGAATACGAGATGCGTTTATAGGCGAAGCCTACCGTACGGCTGAATCATTAACGGCGAGTTAATCTCGGCCGCGTGTTTAGCGGAGAAGAGGTCGCTTAATATTTCGCGAGTTTCGCGATCCGCGGTATATATTAAACGCCGGAGCGGCCCGAAATATCCCGCGAAGAATCGCGACGCACGGCTCATCCATGGCGGCTGGTAACGCGAAAAAGAAAAAAAAGAAAAAAAGAAAAAAAAAACGAGGACACCGAAGAATAAGTTCATTGACTTGCCGCGAGTAATTGAACGTTTCTGTCGCATCGGGAATTGATTTCACAGCTGCTTCCCAACAATCGCAATTATAAAAACACGAAGGAATTCGCGAACGCGCGTATCTAAATCTCTGCACCGACGATTCGACTCGTACGCATTTTAATTAGTAAAGTTTAATTCTCTTAAATTCACACCTTATCCGTCTTACATCGAATTCTCGGAAACTATTATTTATAACGCCTGCCTGAATAAGGAATTATTCCGTTATTAATTATGATGACTGCCAAGAGTATAATTAACACGCATAAGAACTATGACTACACCGCTTTTTATAAAATCATTGCAAATTTGTTCCATAATTCATTATAAACAGAGAGCATATGTTATTATCTGTCTTTTTTTTTTTTTTTTTAAGAATAATTTATTTTTCTCGAGCTCAGGATTTATTCAATACTTATTTAAACAAATTAAAAGTTTCTGTGATTCAACACGCACACACAAATGCAATATCCATCGCGCATAAAAATTCTTTTTTTTAAATTCATATTAACGATTTATCTCTTTTACGTCAATTTCTTGGAGATCAGAGAGGCTTGTGAGGTTGTGCGTATAATATTTCCACTACTAATTATAGTAATAATATATCAGAAATAATAAGAGAGATACGGATAATTCAACAACTGACCAAGCTAGTTTTATAAGAAAAAAAAATTGCTTCTCTTTATATAAGAGGTGGGAAATTATTTAACTACATAATCTAGATCTCTCACACAAAATTACATATTTCATATATATATTAGAAGTGATTATAACTGTACAGATCTTTCTACCATTATCATCGGTAATTATCAAAATGTGCTCTATTTTTTTTTCGTATTAACTGATACGTTGATACGAAGTAGATTGAAGGGTTAATCGCCGGCCGACCGGGATGCAAGCGCCATTGTGAAAAAAAATCCCGGAAAACGCTAGGCCAGCACGGACACGCACGCTGAAATTTCTACGATGTTGAGTAAGCGAGGGAATTATTTTCTTCCCTTTTCCTCCCCCGTGTGGGGGAGGGAGGCGAGACATTATTGCGTCGCGGTTAAGAGCGCGTTCATGTGTATTTAGTCCTCTCTCCCTCCGCCTTCCTTCTTCCTCGCTCCTTCTCTCTCTCTCTCTCTCTCTCTCTCCCCCTCTCTCTCTCTCTTTATTTGCACGAAACGCGCGTATTATATTCTTCGTAAACGGCCGCTCTCTGTAACCACGCACGCGAAAAATCTATAGTATATACCATCGTCACCGCACGCGCATTCTTCTGCGCGATTTATCCCTCGCTGTGGCGCGCGAAGGGTTATCAGGACACAGCGAGAGGATCGCGCGCCATTTACCGAGCTATTTTTTCCCCTCGAGGCGAATAAATTCTTAAGCGCACGTCGAAGCGTGTGTCTCGATTCTAGATTCGTTCAAGACTCCGCGCTGTCACATGCCGTGCAATCCAATAACAGGCTACAAAGAAGGCGAAAATAACCATACCGTTGACTTCTTTTCTCTCAGAAGTAAAAACGGAAAAATCTGTCGTCGAGGTGTCAGTTCTCGCGGATAGATTATTCTTTTCCTTCTTCTCTCGTCGTTAACGCAAAGGATAATCCCTCCGTCGTTACAGCGATTATAAAACCGTCCCATCTAAAACAATTCTTTTTTTTTTTTTCACTTGTCAGCTTATTCGAATCGCGCGAGAATCAATTTTCCAAGATATTTTTGCGAAATTTTTCAACCTCCATTTCCTAGATGAACGCTAATTCAATTCAGCGACGCCCGTCGTCGTCTACGTAATACGCGAAATACGATACGTGAAATTCATTGCACGAAAGAGAAAAAAAAAAAAGCTTGATAAAAACGTGTCGATATACGATTAGCTTATTAATTTTAAATATTAATTTGCAAATAAATGTTTCTCCTTTCGTTCGCGCGTAATTTTCTTCGAACGTGCCGCGTTCGAATCGTAAGAACTGATAAAATCCGTGAGATAAAAAAATCGGGATAAAAAATACCTCGCAGCGAGACGCGAAGAGCCGGAGATCCGTGGAGGAGGGGGCGGGAGGTAGGGAGGATGATGCGTCAGGAGCAGGAGGAAGAGGAACACGACGAGCAGGGATAATCTGATTTTCAGCAACTTTATACGTTGCGCTTCGATTAAAATCCAGCCAGCGTGCAGGCCCGATATAGTCGTTCCGCTCGTGCCCCCTCGAGAGAGAAAGAGAGAGAGAGAGAGAGAGACAGAACGTGTGGGAAAAGGGGGTTGGGGGCGCCCCGCGGTGGTTGACCAGACACCACCAGTAGCCGAGCATCCTTTCTCATTTAGTGGAGCGTTTTAAGCCCGGAATGAGCGCGCGCGTCGCTTTACAAACGACACTTCGGATGCTCCTTAGTCCTTCTCTTGCTCTTTACGCCACTTAAAATCTCTTTAATATGTAATATGATCCGCGAGATCTTCTCGTTAAAATTTAACGATATATTTCTCGACGTATTTAAAATTTTTGCTTTTAATGAAAATAAAAATAAAGCCACGAATTTTTAATCTGCAATATTGAATATTTTTATCACACTAAACCTCTAATATTATAAGTTTATCAAAGCTCATTTAAAAGAAGGATGGGGACATTATACTCGATAGAGTAGCATAATTTAACAGCAATAATTTGTCATACTATTATTACTGTTTTTATAGAAATATAGAAGATAAATTAAAATTAAGGGAAAAGTCAATTAAACTTGAAAACGACGTAGGCGGCTTTTCTCGGCGAAAACTGTCGTCATCTTTGTCGCAAAATACTCAAGAGTAACATATGTAAGACCAGAGCGACGCATCATTCGTTATCGTCCGATAAATAAATACTTATATAAAGTTTTACCGCATCGCTGAGAGAAGACGCGGATCTCTCTTCGATGTTCTCGCGATGTGGAGTCGGAAAAATTATAAGGAAAACATCGAGACGTCGAGAAACAAAATGTAAAAGAATAACATATGAAAAAAGAGAGAGACGAGGAGACAAAAGGAGCGAGAGAGAGAGAGAGAGAGAGAAAAAGCTTAGCGCGTACGTTAGAGAACGTTATTGAAACGCAAATCACGTTGCGCAAGCCGCCGCGTCCGTAGCCCGATCGGAATGTCTTGGCATTAATAAAATATGAAGTATAAAAAGTTATTAAAAGGAGTAATGAGGAATTTAATGTTTATTCATACCCGGACGCGCGGGGGGGGGGCCGCGCTGTCGGCAAAAGGGCGCGACGAAGGGCGATGAGGGAGGGATGACGGCTTTGCATATTAAAAATCGTAAATAACGCCGAGCGGCATCGCCTCGGTCCCCCTCACCTCTCATCCCTCTCGTCGCCCCCTTTGTTGTCTCTCGTCGTTAAAGTCGTTCGCTCGTCGAGCGATCGGATGGGCGTAATTGTTCTCCGTGAGACACGTGGGCTACGATCTTTGACACTCGTATATACCCGGCATAAATCTCGAGTTTGAATTATACGATGTTTTTCATTAAAGAGAGAGAGAGAGAGAGAAATAGTGCGACTGTGACATCATAGTTTAATATGAATAATTATAAGGAATCTTATATTGAATTGAATTGACATCGGAGATCTTGCAACGGTGTTATTACGATGTCTCGCAATATAAAATTATGTAACACCGTATTGAATTTTATGATTTAATAAAATTTTAATTAGAAATCTGTTTACTGGAATATATAATTTATTTATAAACTGATAATATTTTTATGATACACACTCTGCGTATTGTGACACAAAAAAAAAAAAGTATAAGAATGATAATTCTTCTAAAATGTGTATATAAAATATTCAAAAACCAGTTTAATTATATTTATATAAAAAAATTGTATAATAATACATATTTCTTTTATCTATATCATTTATTTATGATTTATGTATTAAATTAAAATTGTAAAAATTATAAAGTATCTTTTTTTCACAAATAAATTATATTTCGTATTTTTCTCTCTATCTCTCCCTTTTCTCTTGTTCGCCGAGGAAAAAGCCTCGATGTTAGAACATTTGCCTTCTCGTTTGAATCAAGCAACGTACATGTAGCGCCGCTTTCATCCGTCATTCGATTCGATCTTATCGTGTGTACGAGTACCGTTGCGACCGCGACGTGCTTCGCGTGTCTATAATGAGCATTAATTCGAGTCACTCGGACTTACGGAAAAGTTTTTCCACAAACAGTCGGTGTGCGACGAGCGCGATCGCCTTTGGCGATTAACTCGGCGGGATAATCGTCGTTGATCGCGCTTGTACCGTCGATTGCGGTTCTGGCCGTCATGTAAGTCGAGTTACTCACCTGCAACAGAAAGAGGAATTTGTTGATTAAACGGTTAACCAGTCGATGGGTGGAAAGGTGAGGAGGAAGGAAGGTGGGGTGAGGGGGGGGGGATAGATCGACGCGTTGCGCCGACAACATTATAGTGTCAGCAGTTTGGCCGACACGCGTTAAATATGCGATTAAACGATAGGCACGACGGCCCCGCACAACAAAGTATCGGGGATAATTTCATACTGAAATAATAAAAGATAATGGAACGTGGAAACGCGTAAATATTTATTGTCGGCCGCGCAAGAGCGGGCCGCTCGTTACCGCAGATTGATACGACGATAAATCGTTAAGTGCGGCTATTAAAACTCCTGAATAATCTAATCGCATTGTATGGATATTATAGTATATATGTATATATATATATATGTATATATATGCATACCCAAATGGCGGAAAAAAAGATAATATTTCGCGTACCTGAATCGATAAAGCTTCGAGTACGAGAATATGTTTGCCAGAAGTGGTCACATGTTTCGTCTGTCTAATGTCTATGAACTTTATCTGAGATTTGTTAATTATGAGATTTATAGATTTGCAAAAATTCTTACGAAAATATTCTATTAAATAATTTTTATGTTCTTCATAGAGTTTCGCAATTTATATATTTTAGATTATTATATTTCGTAGTATTTTTTTTTCTATCTTGCAAAAATTGACTTACTTCAATATCAATACATCACACAATTTGCAAAAAAAAAAAAAAATCTTGCGCATCTAGAAATAAATGTCAAATAAATCTTGATATGTACAGACCAAATTTTATTTTCAAATATATTTCCCGATGCTTTAGCCCGCGCGATAAATGCGAATGTATATTATTATAATATACATCGTCGCCTTAATAAAAGCATCACGTAATTCCATTTTTCGCTAAATTTCCAGATGTCCAAATATTACTTTATTAATATTAACGCTCTGAAAATATCATAATGTAGTCGCACATATGGTGGGTCTGATTTTTTATAATTATTTATTTTCTGCAGTCGTGTCAAACAATGACCAAGGCGCTTCCTGTGAAAAGGCATTATTTCTGCATCTATAAATCATATAAATATGTATAATCGACTCTTTTTGCTTCTAGTATATACAATTTTTTTATTTTTTTACCGGATCATGGAAAATCATGGCACGCGATTAAAAGGAGAGGTCACCGTTTGAATTAAACCTATCGTTGTGTAACACTAAAGTAACATAACAGTTTTTACATCTCATAAAGATAAATAATAATATATTTTTTACCGATGACAATTTCAAAACTCGCTAAAAAAGAAATCAAACATCGAAAGACGTTTTTACAGATTTAGATTACGCCCGATCATAGTTACATTCAACGACGAGATATCGTGTCTAATCTGCTCTCTTCTCCCCCCCACCACTCTATCCCCCCCTCTCCCCGTCCGACGCGCGAGCAAATGTCGGCGTAATCCCTTTCCCAGCGCCAACGGCTCTCGATCATCGGGCGTCACTCGCGTTATCTATTCGCGCGTAGACGCGGCGATCGCGGAAAATCGCAAAGCGGGATCGGGGCAACCAGCGAGCGGCCCCCGACGCGGGAAAGAGGAGAGAGAGAGAGAGAGAGAGAGAGAGAGAGAGAGAGACCTGCTCGATTTTTCCGCCCTGCCTGGCGACCGTAGCCCGATTTTTTTCCCGCGAGCACCGATTTTTTTTCCGCCCTTTTGCCAGAGCCGCAAAACGGCGCAAAAATGCGATACCGTTTTGCCGAGCCCGGATTAGCGGCAGATCGCTCCGCCGATTTGGTTCGGGCTTCCATCCCCCTACCCCCCCCCTGTACGCGGGAGGTTGTGTATACGCGCACACGAGAGTATCGCGAAACACGAGGGAGCGGCTCTCGGCGACGAGCCTATCGGGGTGCGATTAAAATATAAAATGGGTTTCGAGGATTCGGACGGTGTTACGCGCCGTTTCAATTATTGTCGCCCTGGCGCTACATACAATTTTTGTCACCGTCCGATCGCGGCTTTCCACCCACCTACCTCTCACCTCACCCTCCCCCCCCCACCCT
>NW_021850752.1:450216-464805 GCF_003651465.1 Formica exsecta
TTGTTTTTCCCTCCCCCCCGTTTCAATCCTTTGCTCTCGAGATGAGCGGCGAGAGTTTCAGTCGCGATCGCGCGCGAATCTCCTCTCGATGGTGACGCCTGCGATCATGTTTATTTAATCGACGAACGTGCGAAAGATGGCTGCTCGGGCGGGCGAGAGAGAGAGAGAGAGAGAGAGAGAGAAACGGCGCTCTCGCACGCTAAGCGAAAAAACGTTTATGTCACTTCGTAGACGCCATAAAAAGCGATTTATGGGGATACGTGTGCTCGCGTTGCATTCATATGTATTATATCGTCGTATGCATTATATAAGATATCGGCGTCGATAGTTTTTATTTTGAATTCGCACATTTATTAGATCGATCGTCGTCCGAGACCGAGAACCGCTCGGGGTACACGACGTGATGCTAATCGCCGCTATTTAATATCCTGCGCGCATCTTATATCATCTCCTTCTCGCGATATAAGAAGATTTAAAATTAAAATCTAGATCGTTAAAATACGAGATACAAATGATAAATGCCATAAAACGATGTAATCTCTCTTTCGAAATTTAAAATGCGCTTAATTAATAAATCTTATCCAAAAATTAATTTAGTACAAGATGAAATACTTTTCACATCTTATTTCCTGCAATATTAATTACAAAGGCTTTTATCGCCCAAAATTTATAAAAATTTAATTATATATGTATAATGATAATAAAATCTATAATTTTTAAATTCAACTAAAAATGTATATAAAACTTTTTTATATAATTTTCTTTCAACGTACATTAATTTTTCGTTATTAGAAATAAATTATTTATCACGTATCTATTTTATTATTTTTATAATTTTGTTCGATTCATTCGATAATTTTAAAATGCACGGAAAAGTTAAATTCTCTCGATCGTACTCGCGTTAGTTTCGTAACACCGCGATCACAAAGGGATGGAAAAAGGTAGCGAGGGAGGGATGGGTAAGCCGTCTCGTCGCCGCGCGGAAGGAATCTCGAGCGAAAAGCTCACTCGAGATGCCGCGAAAACAATGTCGAGGGTGAACCGAAATATACCTAATTGTCGAGAGTGAAGCCGGACGGAAGAGTGGAAAAGACGCCCCAGAGCAAAGAGGAAAAAGAAAGAAAGAAGAACGAAAATGACACCGGCTCTCGCACAGTTCCTCTCTCTCTCTCTCTCTCTTTCTCTCTCATCCCTTTCTCCCTCGTCTGCACCCTCTCAGCGCTCCTTGTCTCACCCGGCACACTTGCTTTTTATCGACAGCCTGCTTTAACCCTCGAAGCGCGGGGTTCACGTCGATGGTGACGCGGGTGGAGACAGCGAAGGATGAGTGCTTTACGGGAGAGAAGGACGGAAAGTGGTAGAGAAGGGAGAAGAAGAAGGAGGAGGAGGAAGAGAGACGGAGAGGAAGGGTGGCTCTGGTCCGAGGGTACGGTCGGGGCATTAAACCCATTTAAATATAACCAATACCGTGGGGTGCCTTCCACCCTCTCGGTTATATGGATATGATTTTTACCGTTCATTCGCGTATAACCCATAAGCCGCGCGCAGATGCACACGTACTCTTGTCCGCTCTTTGACCGCGAGAAATATCTACTCGCTCCCTCTCCCGTTCCTCCTCGTATTTTTTATTAAAAACTCGCACAGTCGGCAGAGAGAGGAACGCGCGCGGGCTACGCGATTGGTCCTCGCGTCCGAAACGAAACGGTTTGACCAAATAGAATCGATGATCATTTTTTTTTTTTTTTAAATACGAGAAAGGAAATGTAACGCATATATGTATACATTTTACGAACCGATATAATAAATTTCCAGAAGATCTCTACCTCGCCAAAATGGCAGTATATTATATAAATATATTTCTTGTGCCAAATATTTTTCTCGGATTTTGAGTAAACAATTGTTTGTTTTTGAGACTCAGTTGATGCTCGTAAAAGATTGTGTTTCGATAACCTCTAAAAATATTTATATATTAAATTATTTATATTTTGCGCTGAAATCAAACGATATGATGAACATGTTATTGAAGATTACTTGTATTACTTGTGTGTGTATTGCATTTATATCTTTATTAATGAACATGTTTTCGTCTGGCCGGGGCCGTCTTATCGGTCTACACATATTTATCCCGACATTGTCCGAATGAACTGCGCAATCGAGATTTCCTGTTTGAAGAACAAATATTTCGGGGATTTGGCATCATTCGTAACTATGTTTAAGGCGAAAGTGACGTAAATCGTATGCGATAACCTTTGTGATATTTCCCTTTGTTATCTAACGTCCTACACACAGAAAAATACATACTATATACAAGTAAATATTACTTGTTTCAAGTATTTCATAAGTTCATATATCCGCAAATCTATCATAAGTTCATCATAAGCATCAAATTTATTCAAAATATATTCTGAATCCTAATAAATATAATATTTCAATCAAGAATATTAAATTATATAATTGAAAGAAATACATTAAATTTTTCTGATCTAATAAATTTTCTTACATTAAATTAACCATATCTGACTTTTCTTCGATAAAATTTTATAATATTCTTCAAAAGAAAATATTTACTTTTTTGAGTACATGATAATGAGTATTTCTAAAATTTGTGACAAGTCTATTTTAAGACTATTATTAAGAAAATATTCTTTGTTAAAGATAACTGTTACTTAAAAGAAGTAAAGTAAACTGAGTAATCATTTTACTTAGCAATAGAATAATATTTTTCTGTGTGTAATTGTAAGACAGAGAGATCGATGACGTATTCCAAAGTCTTTTACAATGTTAATAATTTTTAAATAAATGATGATTACTTAGAAACTATGGCGTAATTTTTAGAAGAAAGTCAAAATGATGTACTATTTTGCTTTCGACTCTTAAAATATCAATATTACATCTGGCGCTGCGGCACCAAAGTTAGAAAGAAATATCCCAATAGACACAAGAGTTACGACATGTTGAAACTTGAAAATCACCTTTCTCGAATCTTTCGCGGGTGTTTACTCGAAAGTTTACCCTTATCATTCGTATATCCCACGATCTCTTCCGAAATCCTGCTACTCGGGATCACGTTCGCGGTGCAATCAATGGCGCTACGTGAGCTGAGATGAAACAGCGTAAAGCCTTATGTAAGTCGGTAGATAAAGAGAGACGGGAAGAAAGAGAGAGAAAGAGAGAGAGATAGAAAAGCGAGAAAGAGACAACTGAGCCACATGGAGTGCATTCGGGCTGCAAGAGAGCACGTTTGCCTTTACATCGAGTACTCACTACTTGACTCGAAGTGGCTCACGATTTTGCACCGCAAATGCAAGCACACTGCAACTTCATCGCGATCTGCGTTATCGCGCCACGTTTATCTCATCGAGATAAGGAAAGCCGATACAAGCTTAAATCTCTCTTTTTTTCTCTCTTTTTTTTTTTTAACGTCTCTGCCTTTATTTCGAGGTGATTGTGCTGAGCCACTTTTAGCGTGACTTTAAACTCTTCCGAAAAAAAATCGATATATCGTGTGTTTCATTTTAAATTCATCAAGATCAGCAACGAAAGAAAATTAGACAAAATACATAAGTTTTGATTAAAATTAATTTCTTATGTCAAAGACGCTGAAACTTTTGCTTTAATCAATGTCCTTGACAAATCCGACATTTTACTATATACCCGAAAGGGATATCTCATTGATATTCCTTGTCTCGCACTTTTATCCTTCCGGTCGAATGAACCGGCGGAGATGATATCGTCGTGCGTAAAGGATGATCTATTTAAGCGTCGGACTTTTTCCTCGAAGACTCGGGATTCGCCAACGGTGTGTTAAATTATTACGCGGCTCGCGCGTCTTTTACATCAACCTCCCCCTTTTCCCCTTCCTCCCTCTTCTCTGCCGCGATAGACGCGACTTTTAGTAGGGCGCAACCTCATCAAAGATGTAGCAGCGGCAAATAAACGTTTACACCTCGCCCCGTTGCTATCCCGACGAGGCCGCGGGATACGATTCTTTTTCGCGATCGAAACACTCCGTCGCGTTGCCGGGTATTAAATTTCCCGCCCTTTTTTCCAGCCCCCTCCTCCCCACGCGCGAAAATAAAACTTTACGCATTCTGCCATTAAACTTTCTTAATAGGGTCGGCCGGCATTAAAGCGTTTCTCGCGCGAGAACGCGGTCGACGAAATAAATTTCAATACCTTGCCCGATCGCGAGCGCGTATATAAATAAAAACAACACGGCGCGCGGCTTAACGACCACGTCAATATTTATTTTGATGCCCCGAGGCTCTTAATGCCTTATATTAATCGAACTCGCGCGCCGATTTATTTATCGCGCCGACGGATATCAAACCGCCCCGGTTAATCGCACCTGGGTCGATTATCGTATCAGCGTGAATTTCCACTCCGAACACGCTTCCGCGATGAATATGTCTTAGATTAATCGGGAGATATGTTAAATGGATTCGAAAGAGAATATGCAAGGACGCCTTATCGATTTCGTGGCATCGACGACAGCTACGTGGATAAAGTTATTTGAAACGGTAAATCATATAACTTAGCTTTACGAAAAAAAAAAGAGACGCATATAATAAATGATAATTTACGTCATTGCAATTTTATGTGACAGCGTTGTAGATTTATGTCTTGTTTGCAAAGTCTCTATTGCATCGCCGGTAAACTCCTAGTAAATAACATTCCAAGCTCCGTTTTTAAATTTAAATGCGAGATACCCACTTGAAATTTAAATAATATCTACTTTGAAAAAGTAGGACATCTCTTTAGCCCCGAGGTAAGAGAATATCGGAGGGATATGGATGGGATTTCTAGGCAGTAGGGATGAAAGGGCTTTCACCTCGAGTAACAAAAGTGCGTACGCGACAAGAGGAATGCAAATATCACTTGGCCGATAATGCGAGGTCAATTCTCTTCCCTTCGTTCTCGCCCCTTCCTCAACCCCTTCCTGTTTCTTGGCTGTCTCTCTTTCTCTCTCTCTCTCTCTCGAAAGGCACTCAGCAAGAATCTCTCGACATTCCTTAATCGAGTAATTATCGAGACTACCGCAAAAACGCTCCTCTCAAAGTTCTTTGGACGGCGGGAAGGGAGGGAGCAAAGCGGAGAGTTGTAGTTAATACAATGTTTATCGAATCAGCTGATCCGAAGACTGTTCCTGCCGCGTAATTCCGCGAAAATCTGATTTTTGAAACGTCGTAAAACTTCGCCATCAATTGCGCTTCTTAACCCTCTCAGTCTGGAGTTAGCTGTAAACCTCGAAGAGAGAGACAATATTTTTATACACTCTTTTATCCCTTTCAAATCGTCGCGTGCTCTTTTAATATACTTGATGGCTTATAATTGCAAATAAACAAATTACTAAAGTTAAGCAACCTTGGAAAACTATATTCATTACTTTTAATTTTTCCCCGACGTCGCGTCAATTCCATCAACTGTAAATATAATTCCCAGGACAGATAAAGTAATCATTTTTCAAATAACTTCATTATATTATATATAATGCGAATTGTATTAAAAAATCACCTCCACAATTTTTTATTCCAATGATTGATTTATTCGATATTTTCGATGATATTTCTTATTTTATGACGACTATTAATTTCGGGCTTGGAAAATGTAGCGCCCAGTCGACTGCAGGTGCACTGTCACAATTACCCCGATCGACCCAACATATTTAAAAGTTAAAATTGATGCGTATAGATATATCGCGGCGGAGATATATCGCCGGCAACGGACTACAAATTATCGCCAGGTAAAGGCACAAAGCGTTATGTACCGATATACTTCATCCATATTGAGATCGCTCTGTCCCACAATGGGCTCTAACCGACTTTTATTCAAAAGCCGGGGGTTTTTCAACAAAGTTGATGAAAAACACGCCGGCGCCTCCTCCATGGCGAGCCGAGCCATTTATCCAATCACAGTCCGCGATACCGGGCCGCCGGTGAATTAATAAAAAAGCAATCTACAAACTATCCCAGCGATTTATACGTGTAATTCCTTTGATTAACTCGCGGTATTGCCGCCCTGCGTTTTTATAACGCGCCCGTTTACGCGCCAGCGGAATTGCGCGACCGCGTCAATGATTGTAATTTTATTACATGTACAAATCGAAATTTCGACCTAGTCGCTGGATAAATTCGACATTAGCGCAATCAACATTTAACATTAAAACGGGACGAGCTTCGATTAATCGAATCGCGAAAATAGAGATTAATTAATATTTAAGAGCTCCCTCTATAAATAAAATTGCGTGATAATCTCAATAGAGCAAAAAATTCAAATTTTCCCGTCTTAGATTTACATAGATCGTAATTGAATTATTGCTCACAGATTACAATATTTGAAAACTTGTTCGATATTTTTTACTTGAGATCCGTTTGACAAAGTTGGAACAGCTTAGCTTTAAAAGATCGACGATATAATTTTTTTTTATGTGTTTGACGTTGTCATCTTTATTTTAATTCTTTTATCAAGGTTATATTTATAACGCGTAATTTTATAAAATATTGTTTCTTTCATTATACATAAATGCATAGAACGCCGAAAATAAAAACTTAAAAAGACAAAAATGTGTTTAAGTCACTTAAATTTATATCAATTGTTTATGTATTTTCTTAAAAGATTTTTTTTTAATAGATCAATAAATGCTTCCTTTTTTCGCTTTATATCTTTCTCTCCCGTTCGCTCTTTATCATCAACGCGACGATTCGTGATGCATATGCGTGTACGTGACGTAGTCCCCGCATCCCACGCGACCCCACGGTCACTGCCAATTAGGTGTGACTCGCATAATTTGCGCCATCATCCTAGACAATCGACGGCATCGCCTGGTAGTAAATGAGGAAAATCTACACACAATGCCTCTCGTAATAGTGTACATGTCCCTTCCCTCTCTTCGCAGGGACGGCGGCAGACACGTACTACGCAGAACGTTGGAAGGTAACGGAGAGAAAGTCGGAGGAACGAAATGTGGAACTATATAGAGGAACGCCGATCGTCTTGCGATTAATGCTTACAGCACCGTATATCGCTATCAATTTCCATTGTGATCATCATACAAAAAAGATTGAATTGTGCTCACAACTCAAAAATTGGATGAATAAAATGAATAGCAAATAGCTTCTTAGAATATCTTTGCATTTTTATACATTCGAGAGAGCTCTTTAGCTTTTTCTTCTACTCTGTATATGTGTATATTTTCCAAAAACTATCTCTTTTCCAAAATATTTTCCCGTTAGAGAGAGGAATGCATTTATTATTAATCTACTTTTCCGATAAATGAATACAGCATTGTTTCACGCGGAATGAAACCCAGATGTACATTAATTTGAACCCTCCATGGTGAGTTAAATGGTGGCTGTCAAAGAGGCTCGCACAACGCGAGAATCCGGCCAAAGGGTTCGGCCGTTTGGGCGATGAAAGGGACAGACATTCACAGAACGTCACAGGACGCTGGGCAGCATGTACCGCTCTCTATATCCAATTAATTAGACTTTTGACTACGCATCGTCTAACGGTGAGCTTCTAAATGCATAGAGCGCGGCGATGGAGGAGGAGGAGGTGGAGGTGAAGGAGGTGGCGAAGGAGGTGGCGGAGGTGGCGAAGGAGGTGGTGGAGGTGGCGAAGGAGGTGGGGTGCCGCTGGAAATTCGCGAATCTCGCGGCAATATCGCGACCGCTATGAATACGATACCGCTGCCGGTCATCGCACACGCATTACCCTCGTGCAACTCCCGGCCGTCAACCACCTCCCCCCTTCCCTCTCCTGTTCCTCTCTCGTTGTCGGGTGGTTGTACGCGACCCGCGCTTGACGCGCGCTCGTCCTCTTTTCAGCACGCGCCGGTCCTTTGTTGACGCGTTCCTGTTTGTCATTCCGTTTGTCATTCCATTGCCGTTGTTGTTTGTCGCCCGCCGCCACGCTGACGCTGTCATTGTCGGACCGCGAATCGCGGCCGATAAAGCGCGAGGAGATCGGTTCGAGAGCGCGCGATCGGGGCTGCGGACGCGCGAATAACGGCGCGAGTTACGGACGAATACATGCCCTCCTACATACGGCCGATCGCCGGTATATGTTTGGCAAAAATGCACAATATATATATATATGTATGTATGTATGTTGCGCGCGAGCGCAAAACATACGGATGCCGTCGACTCGTTTCAACGAGGCTCGTCGCGAAACCCAAGATGGATATCGCTTGCCGCTCGCGCTCTCAATTTGCGGCCAACGTTTTTGCGTCATAGGCTCGTTAAGGAAATGTAATTGGCATTACCGTTACTTTGACGTATAGACGTGTTAAAAACTTCGATAACATATCTTATATATATAAACTTATTATTACAGATTTCATTTCACTTACTTAGTCTTGTTAATATTTTTTATTGTATTTTATTGTTTTTTTATTTATTTGTTATTTTATATTTTTTTATTATTTTACCGTTGTGCTATTTTATTATCAATGAAAAGAATTGGAAAGCACGATTTGATGCAATCATCACGTGCCGGCCAAAAAAATGTAAAAAATTATTAAAAATTTATAAGATACAGAACGCGTTCTTTTTTTATTTGTAAAAAATAAAGAAACAAAATTTTATAACCGCAATTAACTTATTGTTAAATCCTTATTTTTCACGATAGCAAAATGTATTTAAATTTTCCTCTCCGTAACATCGATTTCGATTGGCTCGAGGGATTACTCTTTCGAGCGGGCCCTCGCTGACCGTCCGCGGATTTTCGGCGAACGGAAGAGACCGCAGGACTCACATGGGAGAGGGCGGAAAACTAGAACACGCCAAGGGTTGGGGAGGGGACTCGGAAAACGCGGCACGACCGTAACCGTAAACGTAAACATAAAGCCGAGATGATAAACGCAGCGAGTATACTTAATGGCGCGGCCATTCCGCCACGCGAGAGGGAAACAGAGATGAAAGAGTGAGTGCGTGCACGCACCCGCAATCCTCTCTCTCTCTCTCTCTCTCTCGTACGTGTAGAGAGCGGCACGCGAGTGCACGCGCGCGCGTTTATCGCGCGCGCTTTACGCATTTCGAGGTGATAGAGAGCGATAGGGGGCGGACGACAGGGGCTGGAGGGGCGAGGGGGGAGGAGGAGAGGGTGCAAAAGGGATGAAGAGCCAGGCGATCGACGATATCGGGCCACAGCCGCCGTCGATATTCGCATTCGTCATACACAGCCACCCGTACTGTTCGGATCGGCCATCGCGCGCGATCGCTGATAGGCCCGCGGTAAACCCGGCAACCAGATACCGGTGCCGCGGGCATCTCTTTAATTGATCGTTCCTCACCGACGATTTTAACGAGTGATCGCGAGCGACGACCGGCTGTTTGTTTCCGATTTCCGAGAGAGCGACGACGAGTCTTTTTGGATCGGCGACTTTTTGCGCGATGACGGGCGCGCTTGTGCGTGTCTGTTTTTCGCAATCATCGCGCGTTTCCTGATCCGAGTACGGATAAACGTCGAACTGGAACAGTCCGATATTCCGCTCGCGTTTTTCAGATCTCGTAAAACTAAATAAAGAATGCTAGGTGAGTAGAGAGAGAGAGAGTCGGTAAATAAATCTGTTTAATCTGAAAAATAATTCAATTACTAGGCTAATTATGTTATAGAATGAAGTAAAAAAATATTCTCCGATTTTATTTATCAAAGTTAAAATGGTATAAAACGAGCTAATAAATCTTTATTTTATTCCACCGACATTTCATACTTTTAAAGTAAAAATCGCAATCTACTAATATATACATATAGTAATAGTATTTCTTTTGTGTACGTTAAAACGTTTTATTATTATTAAACACATATACATTTATATACTTGTGAACCCAGAGACGCAGGGGCTATGGAAAAGCGCTATCTCCATTAAGCTTTTAATAGCATTGCGAAAAGAATTTACAATCACGCGAATAGACTTCGTAGCCTGAAGAACGGGCTCGAATGACCATCAGTTTGCTCAAAGCATTTAATTCTGTCCGCGTAATACAGGAGATGACGTTTCGCGAGTATAATGCGATAAGTTTATGCTGAGGTTTTTTTTTTTTTTTTTTTTACGCGGCAATGTGCGACTTTCATTAGCGATTTTAACGACTGGTTCGGCCATGTAACGCGTCCTCATTCTTCACGTCCTCGGCAAAAATTTACTCGCGTGTTATTGACTCCAACGATGATCGAAGATGTGCGCGGCCGCAGTCGAGAGGCTGCTGTGCATTCATTAATGCGGCAGCTTGTCGTCATTATAAGCAATTTTACTTGATATCACACGTAACTATTTATCGGTCTCGGAATAGAAAAACATTGTAATAAATATTCACGTGCTTTTATCTAATGTCGCATTTAATAATACTGAATATGTTAGTAGATAATCGCGAGTTTTTATCTCCGATAAAAAGGTGGCATCTAAATACGAATATCAGCTAGCACGTTTAACGCTAACTAAGTGCGCGACATGAATATGGAACAAAGAATCTGTAAGAACGTTGATACGATGCAATATCTCTATTTTTACATTAATCGATGAGAAACGAGCATAGAGTCGGTTAAGAAAAGAGCGTCAATAACCTTAACTTGATTATGACGCGATATTTACATTCGCAATGATGAGAAAATGTCAAACCGTGACTCTATATAACCAAGAGAATATTTAACGTTAATAATTGAAATATGGCGTAGAATGGCGTATTCATTAAACTTTCATTGAGGACGAATCAGATTGTCCAAGAATTCCTAATCGAGACGAAGCTAACAGATAAACTACATTTCTCGTCTTATTGTTTCGCTCTGTTTATCCTCTCGGGACTAAATAAATCTACCTACTGACTTCTTCGCGATTTATTGCCTTTATTTAGTCGATGGCTGAGAATAGACTCCGGTACCTTCGTTCCTCTTCATGATCCAGATTCACCCGAACAGAATCATTAAATCCGTGCACGGAATAGAACGTAGCAATCGAACGGAGGTGAAGACAGTTGCAATGATAACGCGGAATATCGATAACGCCCGGAGTCATTCGACAGTCATCATCAAAATTTCCTAACAGCCTGTACCTCGTCACCATCATCATCGCGCGACGAAATTAAAAGGGACTGTATACAGAGCGTATCAAAAGTCGGTTTTGAATCAGAAGAAATGATTTTAAAGTCGATTTTTATATTAAGAAAAATTTGATGACGATTGTGTAGTTAAGAGTGAGAGTAAAAATTAATATTCTTAAGAATATTTATTAATAAAATTTTAGACAAGTCTCTTGCTCACATTACCCAATAAAATTTAATTCTAACAGAATCTTAGTTCTCAAAAGATTTAATAACCGAAATATATACAATTATTGACAAGAAAAATAAAAAATCAAGAAAATTGAGATAATGGCGAATCCACATGTCAATTTATATGTAACGATTATTCAATAAATCAAAGCAAAAGAGAAATGAGTCATGTAAACGACACTGAAGATAAGAGAAAACAGCGAAATATTCTACTTTCCTCTATTTCGTAACATCCGACCGATGTTTAAGAAGAAGCGAGCCACTTTCGATACACCCTATACCTGCATGTATACACGTAGCTGGCGACAACTGTGCGATACGAGGCGGGGGAGAGGGGGAGTGAGAAAGGGAGTTAAAAGGGTGGCAGGGGGTGGTTGAGGACAAGGGGGAGAAGGGCATAGAGCTCGGGCTATAGAGCCCTCTCTCGCTTGGCAGGATGTAGGCGTATAACAATGACAAACCGTGAAACAATGCCGGGCACCACTGGAAAAATTCCAAAAAACGCGGATAATAAAAACGGGAGCTCGCGTGCGCGTTCACCGAGTGTGTCCCGCATTGGTGGTGACTGGGGCGCGATGGCGTCGCTCGTCGAGCGGCGTCGGTGTCGGTGTCGTTGTCGACGCCGGCGTCGGCCTACGCGACGATGTGCTGGTGGTAGCCGAGCGTCGGCGTCACCGTCGTCGTCATCGTCGACGGCGAGTAGGTAGCCGCGGTAGCAGCGGATGGTGATGGTGGTGTGGTAGTGGCAGCGGTGGATGGTCGTGGTGGTGGTGGTGAGACAAAAAATGGGTGGCCGGGAGAGGGGCAGGGGGATGGGGATGGGGATGGAAAAAATGCAAAAGCCCCGACGCGCACGGCGCTTCGTCGGGGGACAATACGCGGCGATGAATGCCTATTATATTTATCTGTAACAGGCGTTCCATAAAGCAAATAACACAGAAGTGTAGCGAGGGAAAAATCGAGCTTTTTTTCGACGCGCCGCAGCGCCGCGAGGACCCGGCGCTGAAAAAAAAAAGAGGGCGAGCGGGGCGAAAAGAGGAAGGGTGCAGGCACGGGGGGATGGCGTGGATACCATCGAGGCTTTCGGAGCGCGGGCGGCTAAAAATTCGAGTCCTAGGGCGTCGATATAGTCGGGCCTCTCTCTCTCTCTCTCTCTCTCTCTCTCTCTCTCTCTCTCGCACTCCCCCTTTCCCTCGGGCTTCTCTCTGCGCGAGTCCTATTTTTTACGCGACGTTCTTTTTTTTCGCGATGAAAGGGTTAATGCGTTTCGCCTGGCTATGGTTATATCGCGGGATGCGCGATATAACCATACCGTGAAATCCGTATAATCTTTTGTTGAACGAGAATGTAACTTTCAGGAAAATGAATATGATATTCTATATACAGGATTGATCTTTATAATTCATTATTATGATTTTTTTCCTTGATATCTCTATGATTGAAAAGATTTGCGTAATTGAAAGATTTTCAACATTTAAATTCCAAAAGTTTGTAAGTCACGATATAATATTTCATATAATAATAAAATGTCTTTCTCTACTTTTTTTTATAGCCGTCACGTATATATTTAATGTAAATGTATTAAATATATTAAATGTAAATATATTTAATATAAAAATTAAAATATATAATGTATAATATATAAATATCATTAATGAAAAAACTTAATAACTTTAATCAAATTCCATAAAATGGGTCTTCAAATGTTGAATGTAGCGAGATGCCACATATTAGCATGACGTTAGTACCACCGAGTTAATTATGAACGCTAAAACCGCAAAAAGTTAACACGAGTTTGTGTGTACAGGTAGTATTTCGTTGAGTAACCACGGAAAATTTGGTGCGCCGTAAAACCTCTCGTGGAAGATTAGAAAGTGACGAAACACGCCTTCGAGACCGCCGCGTCTCGGAGATGTAAGCCATGAATAGAGATGAAACTAACTTCGTAACTTTCCGTCGCGCCACTTTCCCTGTTGAAATTTTCCATTCGTCTCAAATTTTCCGTCGCGCCTCGCCGTATAAAAACCCGCACGTCAGTGTCGCAAGCTTTATTCTCGCTATTCTCAAAAGCATAAAGTAATTACGTCACGTTCAAAATAAATCATTTAATGCACTTTTCATTCATTTTCCTTCCATTTTATTTTAGTAGATTTTTCATAGTTTTTACTATGAAAAAATAATTATGTAGTTTATATCTCAATAATAATTTTTTTTAAGCTTTCTAATTTTATTTTATACATATATCTTGAAAAAATATTGTTATGCTATATTATTGATTTGAACAAAAAAAAAACGCATTCAATTTTAATCTTTTAAATATTTTTTGTCTCTCTCTCGCTCTTCCTGGATATCTAAAGTAATTTTAATCTCGGTTAATAAATTATTTGTTATAAAATTAATGTAAAAAATATTTCAAAAGAGAATAGAGAGAAAGCAATGGAAACTCGCGCGTGTAATAAATGAGTTAATTATTTGTGGGGAAATCGGGCGCAATTTCGCTCAACGCGAGGTTCATCGAGATCGAGGCGAGCCACGTGGCGGCGAGAAGTGCCGGCACGATTTTATTGAGGTAGGTCGCGGCGACGGTCGGAATACCTCGGCTTACCCCTTTGGCTCGAATTTTCGCGAGGAATCGCAATCGGATAAAGCCCAGCCAGCGGGTAGCGAGCGTGGCGGCCGGTAGAGAGAAACGCCGTGGATAGAATAACGTAGAGAGTGCGACCGAGGGGTGAACGGGCAGAGGTGGGTGGAATGAAAAGAGAGGAGAAAGGGCTCGGCGATAGAGAAAGAGAGAGGGAACGGACGAAGCGTGGAGGTGTATGCCAAAAACTATAACCTGTTGCACACCGCAGCAGGAAGCCCGAAAAACGCCTCTAGCCTCTCTCGTCCCTTTTACCCCATCCCCTTACAATCCCCCGGCCGCCCTATTCGTCCCCGGCGTTGGCTCGTCGACCCGACACCCAACTTCTCTCGCCGCCGTGTCGAGCAAGGAATTCCACGACGGCAGACACTCGATAACCCGTCATTTGCGATCGAATCGCCTCGAGACTTCGGGGACTCGAGTCGCGTCACGAAGCTCCCGGATGGGAATGCGATGGAATTTCTCGCGGCTTCCATTCTCTCTCTCTCTCTCTCTCTCTCTCTCTCTCTCTCTATATAGAGACTTCGGGTCGCGTCACGAAGCTCCCGGATGGGAATGCGATGGAATTTCTCGCGGCTTCCATTCTCTCTCTCTCTCTCTCTCTCTCTCTCTCTCTCTCTATATATATATATATTGGATGATTGCATAAGTTCGTGCCCGATTTTCATAGATGGCATTAAGTTA
>NW_021850752.1:469112-477529 GCF_003651465.1 Formica exsecta
CTCCCCCCTCCCCCCTCCGCCGCCCTCTATATCTCCCGGAACACACGCGCCGCCTCGGGTGCATTTTCTGTGGGCCCCTCTTCTTTCAACGTGTCCCCCCAAGTCTCGCGTGCATTTTCTTTCTTTGTGTCGCCTATTATTCTTCGCAGATCCCTCTCGCTTAACCCCTTCCTCGAGGGTGATTTACATGTAAAACGCGTAAACATTCTCTCGATTACTGCGGTATAATGTGCGACTCGATATTTTATTCCGAACGTTAAGCGCGATATAATGGAGCTATTATAAGGTTAATAGTATCGCTAAAGTGTGATAAAAAGAAAAATTAATTATTTAAATGTATCTTTTTGTAATTGATATTCATATAAGATACTCTTATATGCTTTTTTAACTAATAATATCTTTATAAGTAAATTAGAGAAAAAACATCCTATACATTCTCAATCACAAAGAATAATAAAAGAAATCTTTATTAAAACTTATTCGATTATCGACTCTCGCGACATCGTGATATATCGTCTTTCATTTTATTATCAATAATAAATTATCGTGTCAACAAATCTCTCTAGACAAGAACGTCGGGACGTCAATAGCAACTAAGTGATAAACGAATGCAAATCAAACGGCGCCTTACAAATATTAAAGATAAATACACTCCGTCTTCTCGCGCGTACTTTCAGAAATTGACAGAAGTAAGTAATGCCATTAAGTAATATCCGTATGTAATTATTTTTATTGGAATAAATTATAATCATAATTTTTTAATCAATCGCAGCTAACGCTTACCCATTAAGCGAATTATTTGCTTTTATTACTGTTTTATATAATTATTCGAATAATCATGAATGCGCTTTCAAGTCGTGCGAAACAATGACCGATATGGCTGGAAGGTAATATGAATATCCTGTGAAAAGTCCGTGTAAAACGGATCTAAAGTCATCATTGCTGGCGCGATTTTTCCGCGTACGTGTATCTGGAGCGGGATGTCCCGCGAGTGCGAGAAGGAGAGGCAGCGCGGGCGTAGAGTTGGCTCGCGGGGCATGTATGTGCCGCACGTATGTACAAACGCTCTCTCTCTCTCTCTCTTTCTCTCTCCTCTTTTTTATACATATACGATAAACGAAATAAAACACCGATCTCGTAAAGCCGAGCGGCCGCGATAAAACGGACGCGGAAAATCTGACGGCGGCGGGTACCGTGCGCGCGTCGCTCGCACCGGATATAGTGCACACGCACACCGGCGTGAATTACACACGTCGAACACGCGCGTACGCGGCTGTATTGTTCGTCGATTTTTTATCGTGCCATTTATTTGTACCGACCTTTATTAAACGATGAAAACTTTATTGCTAATTGCCGAGGGCGAAAAGGTTTTTATGGATGCTTGCACGAGCCGCGTTTTCATTTCGATTCCGGGGAACTCTCTCTCTCTCTCTCTCTCTCTCTTCGCGCTTTTCCCGCGCGCCAAATCACGTCGCATCGACTATCGAAAATTCCGGTCCCCCTCCTCTCTACTTTCGGGGTCAGTAGATGAAACCGTCCAAGAATTTTTGATTGAAGTCTTTGAAACCGGAGTTTCCGATATCTCTATTTTGGAAAATTGCGCGAGGAGATAAAGGCAGAACCGGCTGAAAGAGAGATTTTAAATTTGCGTTTCATTTTTTTTTTTACGGTTTATCTCGCATTCAGATTCTCTCGACCATTGTATTTCGAAGGAGAGAATATCCCGGTGAAGACGGCGTCGACCGAGTAATCGCGACGCACACGTGTCGATTTAGAAAGAAGGCCGCATCGGCGACAAATCAACCTCGTACGCGTTGACAGGCCGGCGATTAAACGGCGTTTAAAGCCAAACGCCCGAAGTCGGGGGAAAAAAAATGCTTTATTCCGACGAATGGGCGCGGGAACAAACGTTAACATCGGTTTTCCATTTGTCGACGAAGGCCGCGGGTAACGATCTCTCGTACGCGAGCGCGTAATGAAGGAAGCTAGGATCGGACGTGGAAAATTGCGTCCGAGTATTTATAGATTACGGCCTTACCGGGCCACGTGTGCACGCCGGCACTGGCGCGATTGCAGTTTGTGCACCGTGTAACGAAGAGGAAGAGAGAGAGAGAGAGAGAGAAAGCGAGAGAGTTTTAACAGCCGACACGCGGAGGGCGCGGATTTACGATTCGAAATACGCGCGAGAAATAAACACGAAAAAATAATAACTATAAAAACTGGCCGTTCTGTCGCGCGTTTCTCCGTCGCCCAAAGTGATCTCGAACGCGGACTCGAAAATAGTCACGAATCGTATCCCGGGGGTAATCGGGGAATTTATGTGTTTATGCAGAATATTGCTTTTATATGACGATTATACAAAATATCGTAAATATTAATAAAATCAAACCGAGAAGAACGACGATTTTTTTCAATTAAAAACCGTCAACAATGATTAAAAATTACAAAGTTAAATAAAAAAGGAATTTTTAAAGAAATAAAAAGATAAATGTCTCTCTAAATTCTTTTTATTTTTTAAATAAAATCAATTGGGTTTCGTTTAATATTTTTAATTTTTAAAAAATTGTCAAAATATAATAATAAAGATAAAATATAATATAATAAAGATACGCCAATACAAATTGCGGCAAACTCGTCAAATTAGCAAGTAAATCTTGGAATTATCGAAACTAATATGATGTTGTTAATTGACCGAGGAAATACAGATTTCAAAGGTTAAATCAGCTTCAGCGGCTATTTCTCGGGGTTTGCGTCATTCTTTTATCCCCAGTAGAAGCTGAGATCCCCGTCGGTTCCTTTCATCGTCCTCTTTTTCCTTCTCCTTTTCTCCTTTTCCCGCCCGCGTTTCGTTACATATGAAAGATGCACGGCTACTCGTCAACAAGCGCGTCGTAAATTATCCGGGAAAGAGAGTGTTTAATGTCCCGACAACGCATAAAGACGATTGGGTCGAATAAACTTACTTCGTTTTCAGAGAAACGTCTGCGATTTTTGAAATGTGCGAAATACATCGTGATTTTTTCGACACATAAAAAAAAAGCACGTGAATATCGTATAGTATTAGATCGATCAAAAAAAAAATTCGTCTATTATTAGATTATTTTCTTCCATGTGGAAAATAAAAATGAGGATCTAATGAATTTCACATCTGACTTTTACATGCTAAGTGATCGTTTTAAATATTTTTAGAATGTTCCAACATTTATAGAACATCAGATCAATCCGATATTTATCTTATCCCGATCGAGTCAACGTACGATCAATATTAAATTGGCCAGCTATTTATTAATAGTTATGATTTTAGCAATAAGTGCATTTACGAACACATGATGTAATATTTATAATAGTGTAATTATACTTGTCTATAAATCGAATATTTAATTCATTTAATTCAATATCCTCCGAATCTAGCACTCATTAATGCCAAGCTATATAAATCTCCTTCATTGGGAATCAAACTTTATTCGCGCCTTCATTCTTCTCAAAGAGTAATAATCTAGTATACAAAATATCGCGAATATTAGTAAAATCAGACCGAGAAGAATGACGATTTTTTTCAATTAAAGACTGTCAACAATGATTGAAAATTACAAGGTTAAACAAAAAATAAATTTTTAAAGAAATAAAAAGATAAATGTCTCTCTCAATTCTCTTTTTATGTTTCAAATAAAATCAAATGAGTTTCGTTTAATATCTTTAATTTTTTAAAAATTGTCAAAATATATAATAATAAAGATAAAATATAATAAAGATACGCTAATACAAATTGCAGCAAATTAGTCAAGTTAAGCAAGTAAATCTTGGAATTATCGAAACTAATCTGATGTTGTTAATTGATCGAGGAAATACAGAGACAAGGCGGATATTTTCCTGCGGATTATGATGCGTTTTGTAAAACCGATTCGCTTCGAGACAAAGAAAAATTCCTGTCATACGAAACGCACGTCCGGTCAAATCGAGATCGGAACCATGGTTCGCGAACGTACGTTTTAATCGCCGAGGTCGTTAGGGCCCTAAAGGAGCACACGGTGCGCGAAAGAAGTCGGAGGAAGCATTCGGCGAGGATGAAATACGGGGAACGTTGAACCCAATCAAGTGGCTGTCATAAATTTCCATCAAGCCGCGCCCCGTCCGCGGCGCGCTAATGGCCGATACAAAATTGCAGGCGCAGAAAAAGGGCAGGAAAAGGGCCGACCCTGGTGGGCGAGCGTTTTCTTCGCGCACCTCGATCGCGACACCTCGATCATTAACGGTAATCAAATTTCGCGGCCGATGAGCAAAAATTTCCTTCCATTCTGTGAACCGCTAAATAATAAATAATTTCTCTCTCTCTCTCTCTCTCTCTTTCTCGATGATAATTGAGTCGAAACGAGATAACGCGTTGTCTTTCTCTCTCTCATATTTTTCCGTAATTTTATTTTTTCAAAGGTTATTCAGAATTTCAAATGTGTTGATGCACGTCAAATGAATGTTTGTGAAAAGATATGCGATGATATACAGGGTGGTCCTCGTAACGGTCGCCACGATTTTTAAGGCACTTACAATAATCTGACATAAAAAAGAAAGTATGTAATTATTTATAACGTATAAATGTCTTTGTTATTATTACAAGATCGAGAGTCGTGTTAAAAGATGAAGGATTGAGAATATTTATCGCGACATTTGCCAAGTGTTGTCGAATAATGTACTTATAGATATCGCGCACAGATAATACACTCTAATCGTCCCGAGTGTATTAAGGTAGTCATATAAAATTTGTCACGGAGATACGGTAAGATAGGGTAATCGCTCCAATCGCTTGTATCTTTAATAATAGAAACTTGCTAAGCCTCTCTCAAAGTCGCTAACCCGTCGTGCATAGACGTACCTTCCCGTCAATCGAGCTATCAACCGTCACGTATTAAAGTAGAACGCTGCACATATTATTTAGAAAGCATTCGCGTCATCGAATCGATCCAAGAGTTGCTTGATCCGCCGCATCTGCACGCGAAACATTTAAGGTTCAACTTGATGAAACGAAAAAAAATATCGACAGTAGCAATAAAATTATTATTTAAAAAATAAATAAAAAAGTAAAGAAACATGAATATAAAATTAAAGAAAGAAAACATATAATTAATCCTTTTTAAAAAATTAATTCTTAATTAATTCTTTAAAAAAAAAAAATTCTTAATTAATCCTCCTTAAAAAAATTTTTTTCTAGAAAAGCCAACAAAATATTAATTAATAATCTAGATTATTAATAACTATTTAATCAATCTATATTTTTTTTTTCTACTTATAAAGCATTCTCTATAGCAATTATTGTTATATTGTCGCGTTATCGCGTAATCGTCCACTTCGCCTTCCTTGATACCGGTTTTATTTTCGAAGCCAACAGACGCGCGCGGAGGACCTGACGGACGCGAGGACAGACTCGTCCGGACGCTCGCACGCGTGTTTCTATAGGAGCGGTTATACAGCCGTAGAACATATTGAAACGCGTTGTTGGGGGCAGATGCGACCGATGATATATTAACGCCAACTGCGCGCGCGCTCGATATAATACGAGCGGTTGCGCGCTCGCGCGTACATGCGTACACGTATATATACGCGTACACGTATATATACGCGTACTCACGCATCCACTCGTGCACGTCGAGAGCGAGCGCGAGCGTGTGTCACACGCGGCGTGTGCAACCGTGTGGTGCCTCCCTCGCTCTCGCCCCCCCCCACCCCTTTCCACCCCCGCTCCGCGAACGCCCGCGCGCGCGCGAATAAATTATAGAATTATTGTTTTATCGCGGTGCTCGCATATAGATACGATATATTTTCGACCCTCGCGAATTGTCGCGCCTCCCTCGAGGGCCGCCCGTCCCCCTCTACCAATTCCCCTCTCTCTCTCCCTCCTTCCACCGCCGCCGACACCTCACACCCCGTTTTTTGTTTTTTTTTTCTCCGACACCGTGTAGATAATAAATCGCCAAGGCGGCACGCCAAATTAATATCGTAAATTCGTTACGAGGCGCGCGATACCGCGCGGGGCTTTACGTATACGAATAAGAGCGGTGGGGAGGGGGAGCGAGAAGAGACGAGAGGGGGGAGGGGAAGAAGGGTGGAGACATGATGGTCGGGGGGTGGTGGAGGGGTGAAACATTCGCGACCGCGGTGTAATATTAAAAACAGGCGCGAAACAGGCGAGCGCGCGCGAGAGCACCGGATGAAAAATAAGCGCGGTAATATTCCGCGGGCTCTCCTCTCTCCACGTCGTTCCTCCTGCCAACCCCTACCGGTATTCGTTCGCAATTAATTGTTTGCCGCGCGAGCAATCCCACTTCGCGGCACCGAATATAATTACCTACCTAAATCATCGGTCAATTGCGAGATATCTATATAAGCGGGCGCGAAAGTATTCGCGATAATCGCGTCCGTTTTAACGTATGACGTGCGTGGTTGTTTCCCTTTTTTTTTTATGCGCGCGGTCCGCGAGCGCCCGCCTACTATAAATTTTTAATGTTCAGGTAATTTTTGAACGGTCGCCCCGTCGTCCTCGATTAACGGCCGCCGACGACGCGTAATTAAAATATCTAATTCGAACGGATTGGATCGCCGCGAAGATTAACATCGTTATGCGCGTTAATCATAGCGGGAAAACTCCTTCATTCAACGATTTGTATTCTTTATTTGCGATTACGTATAATTAATCCCCAGCTTGTTACAATAAAAGCGAGGGAAGCTTTAAATGATAAAAAAATTATATAAATCATGTGTCGGAAAAAAATTTAATGTATTGATAATAAATTAAAAATATATCGCATGGATTTAATATAAGCTTAATATGAATAAGATTCAATAAAAATTAAAGACTTCTATTTTATATATATATATATATTATAAAACACAAGAACCGGAAACGACGAATCACTCTTATAATTCAGAGCCTGACCTACTTAATTCCGTATATCGTGCGGTACAGTTGCTTTATCACAGTTTAAAAGTTAAATCGAAAGCCTCCTGATAACGGAGCGGTGTTTAGTCTCACCAGCGTCCGTGAGCGTAACTAAAATTCTTTCGGTTAAAATGTCAAGCGCGACAATCAAGCGTTATCTGAAAGGAGCATTGAATCACGTTACAGATACATGGAATGAACGAGTACTCAATGACTCTCGGGTATCGCCGGCTATACTATTAGCACTCCACTTTGCGGCGATGTGATTATCTGTATATAATTATTCGACTTAAGCAGCTAAGGAATTACGAGATATCGCGCGCGAACGTATTCGCTCGCTGATAACGATGTTCACACGTATCGTTGCACATCCATTTATCCGATACGAAACTGTATAACGTACGCAAAATTAACAGGCGTAAAATGTAGAAAAGAGGTTATTGTTTTTAACGCAATAATTCTTTTCAGTTTCATCGAAACTAAGACCCGTGACTTTCTCCACATCACACGCGAGAATGTACGGAATGTTTTAGAAATTATGTGTTTTTCTCGACGAAGTGTGAATATCATAATAAAGAATATAGTCAGAAATTTAGTTTTAATGTAAACGCATTTTTAATTTAAAGAATTTTTAATTTAGCAGGATTTTAATTTTTATTTCGAGTATAAAAAAAATCTTAATTATTTATCATTTAATATTAAAATGATGAGAAAAATTAATATTATTTATTAAAAATTTATTTCCGCTACGCGCAAATAAAAGTTGTCTAAAAATTTTGTCGAGAAGACCGTATCAAAAAAACATTCTCGAATGACGATTAATTCGATTTTGCTATTACAAAATTTTTAAGATTTCAATGGATAGCGAAATTTTGTTTTATTCCGTTTACTAAAAAAATATAATCATCAATTTAATTTTAATGTAAATACATTATCAATTTAAAGAATTTTTAACTAAACAAAATTTTTATTTTTATTTCGAGTGCAAAAAAATATTAATTATTCATCATTTAAATCAAAATTAAAATAATGAGAAAAATTAATATTATTTATTAAAAATTTATTTCCACTACACGCGACTAAAAATTATCTAAAAATTTTGTCGAGGAAACTGTGTCAAGGAAATATTCCCGAATGACGATTACTCTGTATATATTCAATATCGCTACTAGAAGAACCATTCAAAAATTTCAGCGGATAGCGAAATTTCATTTTACATCCCGTTTATGTTATTTGAATTGAGGAAACATCTCATCACACCCCATCTCATCCCGTTCACCCGGTCTGAATTACGAAACAATTGCGTAATTATATCACGCACGAGAATTTGCATGGTTTTTCTCGAAACATGACACATCCATCATCGCCCCCCCCCCCCCCCCCCCCCTCCATCTCATCCCGTCTGAATTACGAAACAATTGCGTAATTATATCACGCACGAGAATTTGCATGGTTTTTCTCGAAACATGACACATCCATCACATCCATC
>NW_021850752.1:481439-490219 GCF_003651465.1 Formica exsecta
CCCCGCCTGCGAACGTTCCGCACGTCGAGCGTCTTATCTCGATTCGCGAGAGCCGACTAAACGCTCCTTCGTGCACACACGTACAGGTACGAATAAGCGATACAACGTCGCCCATAAATTCGGACGCGCGTGTGTATATGTGTGTGTGTGTGTATACCACGCTTCGTAATAAGTCGCGCTCACATTCGTTTCCGCACGCGCATAAATACACGCCGGCCGGCCTGGCTATTACGCGCATATAAATTCAAATAAGTTATTATAAGTGTAATTTGTACGGTTGACGCTATATGTGCGGGGACGGCGGGTCTCGCTTTAGGGTATATACGCGAGCGTCGGGGAATATATTTTAATAATTCGGAATACATTAAAGTTTATCGTCGGCTCCTCTCTCTCTCTCTCTCTCTCTCTCTCTCTCTTTCTCGGCCACCGACGTGGTTTCCGCTCCGCTCGGGCAGACGCCCGGGCAGCCTAAACACGACCTGGATACGAGAGTCGGTAGATCATTCGGGCGGTTCCGTTTCGGTGGAATAATTACGAGAGTCAGCGTGACGACGCGCATCGTGAGGAACGAACTCTCTGCAGAGGAATCCCATTTGTGGGAGATCAAACTTAGAAAAGCGCGATCCCTCAAGATACCGTATACCAGAATCTGGAATTCTAATAAACGGCTAACGCAATCGGTATCATTGACATTGGATACGTCCTATTTTTAACATTGAAAGAAAAAGAAATTATACGTGTTTTGAAGATATAAAACTGAGAACGATAGATATTTTTATCTGACTTTTTAAAATACTATATGCGATATCCTATAGAGATAAAAATATAGTCTTTTTATATTGTCTTATCTATCATGCTTTTTATGAGCTCAAGTAAATATTAAAAAGATCCTATTTTAATGCCGCGTAAAATAAAGTGTAAACATATTTCTCGTAAATATTATAATATTTAGTTTAAATATTTATCAAGATATCTTTTTTTTTTTTTTTTGTTAAACCAATATAATTTATATTCTTTTTATATATGAGATACACATACGGAAAGCTACATATTCGATAGCACACTACTTTATTGCAGCAAAATATATACATATGGTATTAAAAATTCATTTATTATCGAATCGAACGGAAAGATCGAATCTATTCAAAGGTTACGAGGTCCGGGTTAATAAATCGCCGCTGCTTCTCGAATCGAAGTTACTTTCGTAGTCAAAAATATTTATAGTTTAAAATAGATTATTTCTCGACATGTTATTCTATGAACAATTTTCTATCTAAATTTATATTTCGGGATGTGTAGGGTTAGGTCAGGTCAGGTTAGATGTCTCTAAAATACAGACAAGCTCGCAACATGGTTAGGTTAGGTTCTCGTCCCCGAATTATAATAAATTAGTCTTTGAAACCGCGAGATGAGCGCACGAATAATATATCAAGGCGTAAACCGCATAGTTATGATAATCGATACACTCCATGTAAACGCATGCTCGGATATCTCAATGACAAAATTACCAAAGAATGTATCGTGAATTCCTTGCGCGCGCGTGCGCATTACATAATGTATTTTTTACTTTAACGCGACCTCGACGCGCGCTAATTATCGCGAGCGCGTTAACCGCAAAGATTCCCATTTTTGCATCAATATATAATATTTAACCCTCCGTTTTCAATTTGCAGTACGATGCAGATTTCCCCGAGATCTCGAAGATCGAAAAAGATCCGGCTAAACTAACGACTCCCCGTTCGCGTGGAAACGGTTCAGGAATATTTGCATGCAAAGTTCTTCGCGATGCAATACGCATAAATATCGCGTTATTCATTTGAATAACTCGGTGCTCAATAAAATAAAATATTACGCGGATATGTAAAATATCTAACCGATGCGAAAGAAAGATTTAGGTCGACTTAACTCGCAGCTTCCCGATTGCAAATGAGGGAAAATGGAATAGCGGTGAAATATTCTTATTCAAGTACATACAAAATGAATCGTAGTTAGCATTTTATGATCTAACGACGTCGAAAAAAAAAAGTGCCGATTCGCGTATATCTTTTTCATTTTCAATTTCGAAAATCGTATTATCTATGATCTATGCGATTTATACTTAAAATTCAAAGAAATAAGATACAAGAATACTCGGCGAAAGAATTGTACAAAATTAATTTAGGAAAACACAATATATATTATTTTGTCTCAAATTAATTTGTACAAATATATAAATCTCTTTTTTTTTATATATTGTATTTTCTCGAGATTAATATATGTCTCTCGCATCGGTCCGTTTTCGGAAAATCGATTCCCAGCGATTTTGGCGCACGCTACACGAATTTTCGTCGTTAATCGTTAGGTCGCGTCAGTTACACGCTATCCATTACGGTATCCATAAATGGCGTTCTCTTCCACTACGCTCCACATAGCGACGATCTAGATTACATCCAGCGGCGGTTGGTATTTATCGTGCGGGTTGTATCGCCGATTCTCCCGCGGCGCGGGTGATGGGGAAGGGTGGGGCGGGGAGAAAGGGTCACGGGAAGCGGGGTTTGAGGAAGGGGAGAGCATAAAAAGTCATGAGAAGGGGCAGAAGCAGGGAGAGACGAGCCGTGACAGAGAGAGAGAGAGAGAGAGAGAGAGAGAGAGAGAGAGAGAGAGAAAGACGAGGACGAAGACGAAGCGTCGGCGGCGGCGTGCTCGACCGAAAAGTTTGCCTAACGGTAAAGCGATGAGTTAACGTTAATATATTCCGTCGGAAAGTTTTTATAATATTCCCCGGGCATTGTCTGCCGCGGAACAATAAAACCGCTGTTCCCGTTTACGACGGACGATTTTTCAACGAGTCGCAGAAACGAGTGTGCGAGCACCGGCGATGAGGAGGAGAAGGAGGAGAGAGGGAGGAAGGGAAGGGAGAAGGAAGAGGGATAGAAAGCGAAACGGAGGAAGGGAAGAAACGTAGGGAAAAAGAAAAGCGAGCGAGGTTCCAAGATACACGCTCCGTTTTGCGCTCCCGGCACAGAGTACGTGTCGTTTATGATGGAGAGAAAGAAACACAATAATTTATCGGGACAGGAATATCAAGAACAAAAAACGTTATACTATAAATCAAATGTCAAGTTTCAGAGAGATAAAGTAAAATAATAATGACAACTTATAGAGAAGTACGCTATCTAAGTGCGCGAAGTTGCAGTTTATTAAGCCGTTAGTAGTGCGCTCAAACGAGGTCGATGTGTTTTGTTTCAGCGATTGTCTCTTGTCACTTGTCGCGGAATTTATTCTCCGACTCTCGAACACAAAACCAGTGACAATCTTAATCTTGAAAAATTCAATTCGTCGAAGTTTATCGAAAAATAACACATAATATCATCCATTTAAAGGCTCTTACTCAACACCTATTAAATACTATCTCGAATTATTATTCTCGGACATTCGATGCGCTGTATATATGTATACGAAAAAAACGCGAGCTCTGTGGTCTGGCAACGTCTGCCACAACCTAAGCGCGCGACTTCCGACACACCCAAACGCATGTAGATGCGTATCTCTCTCTCTTTTTTTTTTACACAGGTCGCTGCGCCATTTAACATATCCGTTCGTCTTTATTGTTGCTCATTCGTGCTTTGTGCACGCTCACTCGGAACTCTTGAGGGACCCGTCGACGGTCCCGGAAGGCACGACGAGCATTCTCCTCCTTCTTTTACTACAGCCTGTGCAACACCCGCGATATATGTATACAAATCCGCGGGCGAGGGAACGGCGTAAAAAGATTAATTTCTCGGAATTTCTATCCATGTGGAGCCGCGTGGGACATACCGTGGGGGTTTAGGGCGGTGGGGAAAAATGAGACGGTGGAGAAAAAGATCGAGAGAGAGAGAAAGAGAGAAAGAGAGAGAGAGAGAGAGAGAGAGAGAGAGAGAGAGAGAGAGAGAGAGAGAGAGAGAGAGAGAGAGAGAGAGAGAGAGAGAGAGAGAGAGAGAGAGAGAGAGAGAGAGAGAGAGAGAGAGAGAGAGAGAGAGAGAGAGAGAGAGAGAGAGAGAGAGAGAGAGAGAGAGAGAGAGAGAGAGAGAGAGAGAGAGAGAGAGAGAGAGAGAGAGAGAGAGAGAGAGAGAGAGAGAGAGAGAGAGAGAGAGAGAGAGAGAGAGAGAGAGAGAGAGAGAGAGAGAGAGAGAGAGAGAGAGAGAGAGAGAGAGAGAGAGAGAGAGAGAGAGAGAGAGAGAGAGAGAGAGAGAGAGAGAGAGAGAGAGAGAGAGAGAGAGAGAGAGAGAGAGAGAGAGAGAGAGAGAGAGAGAGAGAGAGAGAGAGAGAGAGAGAGAGAGAGAGAGAGAGAGAGAGAGAGAGAGAGAGAGAGAGAGAGAGAGAGAGAGAGAGAGAGAGAGAGAGAGAGAGAGAGAGAGAGAGAGAGAGAGAGAGAGAGAGAGAGAGAGAGAGAGAGAGAGAGAGAGAGAGAGAGAGAGAGAGAGAGAGAGAGAGAGAGAGAGAGAGAGAGAGAGAGAGAGAGAGAGAGAGAGAGAGAGAGAGAGAGAGAGAGAGAGAGAGAGAGAGAGAGAGAGAGAGAGAGAGAGAGAGAGAGAGAGAGAGAGAGAGAGAGAGAGAGAGAGAGAGAGAGAGAGAGAGAGAGAGAGAGAGAGAGAGAGAGAGAGAGAGAGAGAGAGAGAGAGAGAGAGAGAGAGAGAGAGAGAGAGAGAGAGAGAGAGAGAGAGAGAGAGAGAGAGAGAGAGAGAGAGAGAGAGAGAGAGAGAGAGAGAGAGTGAGTGAGTGAGTGAGTGAGTGAGCGAATGAGTGAGTGAGTATTTATATTTTAAAATAGATTATTTCTCGACATGTTATTCTATGAACAATTTTCTATCTAAATTTATATTTCGGGATGTGCAGGGTTAGGTCAGGTCAGGTTAGATGTCTCTAAAATACAGACAAGCTCGCAACATGGTTAGGTTAGGTTCTCGTCCCCGAATTATAATAAATTAGTCTTTGAAACCGCGAGATGAGCGCACGAATAATATATCAAGGCGTAAACCGCATAGTTATGATAATCGATACACTCCATGTAAACGCATGCTCGGATATCTCAATGACAAAATTACCAAAGAATGTATCGTGAATTCCTTGCGCGCGCGTGCGCATTACATAATGTATTTTTTACTTTAACGCGACCTCGACGCGCGCTAATTATCGCGAGCGCGTTAACCGCAAAGATTCCCATTTTTGCATCAATATATAATATTTAACCCTCCGTTTTCAATTTGCAGTACGATGCAGATTTCCCCGAGATCTCGAAGATCGAAAAAGATCCGGCTAAACTAACGACTCCCCGTTCGCGTGGAAACGGTTCAGGAATATTTGCATGCAAAGTTCTTCGCGATGCAATACGCATAAATATCGCGTTATTCATTTGAATAACTCGGTGCTCAATAAAATAAAATATTACGCGGATATGTAAAATATCTAACCGATGCGAAAGAAAGATTTAGGTCGACTTAACTCGCAGCTTCCCGATTGCAAATGAGGGAAAATGGAATAGCGGTGAAATATTCTTATTCAAGTACATACAAAATGAATCGTAGTTAGCATTTTATGATCTAACGACGTCGAAAAAAAAAAGTGCCGATTCGCGTATATCTTTTTCATTTTCAATTTCGAAAATCGTATTATCTATGATCTATGCGATTTATACTTAAAATTCAAAGAAATAAGATACAAGAATACTCGGCGAAAGAATTGTACAAAATTAATTTAGGAAAACACAATATATATTATTTTGTCTCAAATTAATTTGTAAAAATATATAAATCTCTTTTTTTTTATATATTGTATTTTCTCGAGATTAATATATGTCTCTCGCATCGGTCCGTTTTCGGAAAATCGATTCCCAGCGATTTTGGCGCACGCTACACGAATTTTCGTCGTTAATCGTTAGGTCGCGTCAGTTACACGCTATCCATTACGGTATCCATAAATGGCGTTCTCTTCCACTACGCTCCACATAGCGACGATCTAGATTACATCCAGCGGCGGTTGGTATTTATCGTGCGGGTTGTATCGCCGATTCTCCCGCGGCGCGGGTGATGGGGAAGGGTGGGGCGGGGAGAAAGGGTCACGGGAAGCGGGGTTTGAGGAAGGGGAGAGCATAAAAAGTCATGAGAAGGGGCAGAAGCAGGGAGAGACGAGCCGTGACAGAGAGAGAGAGAGAGAGAGAGAGAGAGAGAGAGAGAGAGAGAGAGAGAGAGAGAGAGAGAGAGAGAGAGAGAGAGAGAGAGAGAGAGAGAGAGAGAGAGAGAGAGAGAGAGAGAGAGAGAGAGAGAGAGAGAGAGAGAGAGAGAGAGAGAGAGAGAGAGAGAGAGAGAGAGAGAGAGAGAGAGAGAGAGAGAGAGAGAGAGAGAGAGAGAGAGAGAGAGAGAGAGAGAGAGAGAGAGAGAGAGAGAGAGAGAGAGAGAGAGAGAGAGAGAGAGAGAGAGAGAGAGAGAGAGAGAGAGAGAGAGAGAGAGAGAGAGAGAGAGAGAGAGAGAGAGAGAGAGAGAGAGAGAGAGAGAGAGAGAGAGAGAGAGAGAGAGAGAGAGAGAGAGAGAGAGAGAGAGAGAGAGAGAGAGAGAGAGAGAGAGAGAGAGAGAGAGAGAGAGAGAGAGAGAGAGAGAGAGAGAGAGAGAGAGAGAGAGAGAGAGAGAGAGAGAGAGAGAGAGAGAGAGAGAGAGAGAGAGAGAGAGAGAGAGAGAGAGAGAGAGAGAGAGAGAGAGAGAGAGAGAGAGAGAGAGAGAGAGAGAGAGAGAGAGAGAGAGAGAGAGAGAGAGAGAGAGAGAGAGAGAGAGAGAGAGAGAGAGAGAGAGAGAGAGAGAGAGAGAGAGAGAGAGAGAGAGAGAGAGAGAGAGAGAGAGAGAGAGAGAGAGAGAGAGAGAGAGAGAGAGAGAGAGAGAGAGAGAGAGAGAGAGAGAGAGAGAGAGAGAGAGAGAGAGAGAGAGAGAGAGAGAGAGAGAGAGAGAGAGAGAGAGAGAGAGAGAGAGAGAGAGAGAGAGAGAGAGAGAGAGAGAGAGAGAGAGAGAGAGAGAGACGAGGACGAAGACGAAGCGTCGGCGGCGGCGTGCTCGACCGAAAAGTTTGCCTAACGGTAAAGCGATGAGTTAACGTTAATATATTCCGTCGGAAAGTTTTTATAATATTCCCCGGGCATTGTCTGCCGCGGAACAATAAAACCGCTGTTCCCGTTTACGACGGACGATTTTTCAACGAGTCGCAGAAACGAGTGTGCGAGCACCGGCGATGAGGAGGAGAAGGAGGAGAGAGGGAGGAAGGGAAGGGAGAAGGAAGAGGGATAGAAAGCGAAACGGAGGAAGGGAAGAAACGTAGGGAAAAAGAAAAGCGAGCGAGGTTCCAAGATACACGCTCCGTTTTGCGCTCCCGGCACAGAGTACGTGTCGTTTATGATGGAGAGAAAGAAACACAATAATTTATCGGGACAGGAATATCAAGAACAAAAAACGTTATACTATAAATCAAATGTCAAGTTTCAGAGAGATAAAGTAAAATAATAATGACAACTTATAGAGAAGTACGCTATCTAAGTGCGCGAAGTTGCAGTTTATTAAGCCGTTAGTAGTGCGCTCAAACGAGGTCGATGTGTTTTGTTTCAGCGATTGTCTCTTGTCACTTGTCGCGGAATTTATTCTCCGACTCTCGAACACAAAACCAGTGACAATCTTAATCTTGAAAAATTCAATTCGTCGAAGTTTATCGAAAAATAACACATAATATCATCCATTTAAAGGCTCTTACTCAACACCTATTAAATACTATCTCGAATTATTATTCTCGGACATTCGATGCGCTGTATATATGTATACGAAAAAAACGCGAGCTCTGTGGTCTGGCAACGTCTGCCACAACCTAAGCGCGCGACTTCCGACACACCCAAACGCATGTAGATGCGTATCTCTCTCTCTTTTTTTTTTACACAGGTCGCTGCGCCATTTAACATATCCGTTCGTCTTTATTGTTGCTCATTCGTGCTTTGTGCACGCTCACTCGGAACTCTTGAGGGACCCGTCGACGGTCCCGGAAGGCACGACGAGCATTCTCCTCCTTCTTTTACTACAGCCTGTGCAACACCCGCGATATATGTATACAAATCCGCGGGCGAGGGAACGGCGTAAAAAGATTAATTTCTCGGAATTTCTATCCATGTGGAGCCGCGTGGGACATACCGTGGGGGTTTAGGGCGGTGGGGAAAAATGAGACGGTGGAGAAAAAGATCGAGAGAGAGAGAAAGAGAGAAAGAAAGTGAGTGAGTGAGTGATGAATGAGTGAGTGAGTGAGTGAGAGAGTGACAGAGTGAGAGAGAGAGAGAGAGAGGAAAGAGGGGAAAGAGAGGGGGGGGGAAGAAAAGGGGGTTGAAAAGTTTGCAAAGCTCCTTTTTTTTCTTGCCGAGCCAGCTCGTTGTTAACCTACCTACCCTCTCCCCTCCCCCGTCCCGCTGCTGTGAAGAGGGGCGAGGGATGGGGAGGGGGGTAGGGGGCGGGAGTGGCGTCCGGGTTTCGTTTGATATTGTGTTGAATCGAGGAGTGGCTGGTGCCGTTGCTGCTGGCGCGAGGCCGCCGGCAGAAGGAATTAAAAGTAAACACGCAGAGGCTCTCCTCCACGCGCGTTCCTCCGCGCGGGGTTAGAGTAATTACGAGTCGCGCCAGCTGCCGCGGAGTTTAAATTATAGAAATTACAAAACGCCCTCGCGCACCGCGGCCTTCCCCCTCCCCCCTAACCCTTCTCTTTCGCTCTCCTTTTCCGCCCCCTCCCCCTCCCCCCCCCCACCACGC
>NW_021850752.1:490454-493105 GCF_003651465.1 Formica exsecta
CCACCCCAGCCCTCCCTTCTTTCCTCTCTCCCCCTTCCTCCCTCCCTCCCTCCACCTCCCTCAACCTCCCGTGTCGGCCCGCTGCGGCCGCACGCGTTTCTTTTTCCGGGAAACGACGTTTCGTTTTTACAGCCGGTGCATTAGAGTATTGTACACATATACACACACACACACACACATTGGCGGCAACAGCCGGTTCGGGGAGCTCGCGAGCGAGATTCGAGATGCGATCGCGAGGGACGATGAACGCGCGCGCGCGCGCGAGCAACGGCAATCAGATCGGCGCGATTACCGAGAATCGGAAATCTTTTCACGTGTTTCGAAGATAATAATTCCTCGGGGGACTAATGATGAGTTAATAAGAGAGTGGTCGGTGGGTAACACTCGTCGTTAGAATATCGCCGACAATCCTATTAAGACAAAGTTCGTTAGCACTCCGTACTATTATATTGTGCATTATATAGTTTACTGAATTTTAAATCGAGGAAGAGGCAACCAGCCGTGGTCAGTTAATCATGGCACGCAATATTATTGACGTAACGGAGCCACACCTATGTCTCGTTGATAAGCCTTCTTTCTGGTTTCCAACGACGTCAAGAGAGCATTATAATCGCGCTGCAATAAAATTATTCAGGAAAAAATTCATAGCACAGATAACGCTAATAGATATATTAATTCCGCTCATAAAAAAAATATATATAAATTAAACCATGCATAATGTAACGTATATGATAAGCAATATATATTTCCGTGATATATTGAAACCGCACTCGGGATGGGAGACCGCGGTCAAAAATGCGCATCAAGTGTCACGCGACCGGAAACGGATCTAGAACGCGTTAAGGAAGGAAACGTTGGCGGCGAGGACGCGAGAAATCGTCTTCTCTCTCTCTCTCTCTCTTTTTTCCTCAGTTTCGACGCAGGTGAATCGAGTCAATTTTCAGGCAGAGGTTGCCACGTATGGCAGGTAGACCCAGGTCGCCGCGAACACAACAAAATACATAACGCGCGTTGGAATTTCTCGAGGCTGCCGCTAATGCCACATCGGCCCCTCTTTGTCTCGCAGTGCCATCATTTTTCTCCGGTAATATATTTTATTGCTATCTCGGTCTCGCTCCCGCCGCCGCCGCCGCCGTTGCATCGCCTTCTCTTTTTCTTCACCTGCTCTCACCTCTCTCTCTCTCTCTCTCTCTCTCACCCGCCCTCACCGTGTGTCCACGAACACCTTCTCGCTCGAAACTCTCCACCGAACCACACAACACACAATTCCGCTCTCCTCACCCTCTCCTAGAGGCTTTATTATACGCTTCTATCTCTGTCTCTCGTTCTATCTCCTTCTCTTTCTCAGAGCTCGAACTGTCGTTTCGTTTTCTCTCTCGCTCGCGTTCCCTCGCAGCATTTGGACGACTATGCCGAATGCGAGAAAGAGAGAGAAGGAAGATAGAACGCGGTCGAAAGAATGACAGAGAAAGAATGAGAGAGAGAGAGAGAGAGAGAGGAAAAGAGAACGCAGATAGAGAGACGACGCTAGCGAGGGCGCGACGAGCGCGACGAGGAGAGCGATATAATTGTATCTAAATTATAATATACAAATAATAACAGCCGTAGCGGCAGGCTGACGCCAGTACAGTCAGTACGAAAAGTTTCCGCCGCCGCTTTTCTGATATTTCGACAACGACGAAGCCCCGAGTCTCCGCGGAATAGTCGTCTTCCTCCGCGAGTTTATCGCACCCGTTCTCTCTTTCTCTCTCTTTCTTCCTCTCTCTCTCGACGCCGCTTTTACGAGCGTTACAAATATTTGCGTTGCCGCCGACGCAATTATGTTTGCAGACGCGGGCCTCGAACTTTTTTCTTTATTTCGTCGCGACATCGATAATTTACATGCAGTAAGTGATTCTATTCTCCTGAGAGAAAGAGAGAGAGAGAGAGAAGGAGAAATGATTTTATTAATAAATTTCGAAAAAAAACCTTCTATCAACTTTATCGCGTTTGTCTTTATTGCAAAACCAAATTTCGACAGAATAATAAAATAGAATGATATCGAAAAAGAACAAGTCTCTTAAAATAAACTAATCATATATGCGTAATAACAAATATTATTCTTGCATTATCTTTTTAACTCATTCCCCTTACATATTTACTGTAGATACCAAGAGTGAAGCAATTTATGTGTCATAAAATAATAATCAAGTAATATTCCTCTTATTAAAAAGATAACAAGACGGGTTATAAAGAGATGATATCTCGCGATAAATACAAGAAAATAAAAAAATTAATAGTTGCAAATACAAACACACACACAAGTCAAATAAATGCAAGAAAAAGAGGCAATGACAATTCAAAAAAAAAATTGAATCAAACGATATTTATTTCTTAAATACAATAATGATGAAAAGAGAGAGAGAGAGAGAGAAAGGGAAAGAAAGGAAAAATGGAAGAAAATGAAACGAGAGAGAGAGAGACAGAAAACGGCGAATCTCGAGGTCGAGCGATGACTCCGTTCGTGCACGACCGTGATGATGACTGTCAGTCGTCCTCGACGGAAGCGTGAACTGCGCCGGAGAGCAGCAGCTTCATACACGTGATCGTTAAGGCCGCGTGCACGCGTTTTCCTTTCCCTCTCCCCCCTCCTCCCTCGCCATTTCCCCCCC
>NW_021850752.1:497031-498554 GCF_003651465.1 Formica exsecta
CCCCCCCTACCCATCCTTCGCCTCTTTTCTCCGAGCGAGATGATGCACCATTAGAATCGCATGCCGGATCGCGCGGTCTGCATCGAGACTGTGCGCTCCCTATTCTCGGCGCGCATTTAGCGCAAAATGCGACTGTCTATTTCTCAACTCATGCTGAACTCTATGCGCCGATCCTCCGTGTCAAACGAATGAGACTCGCGATAGCGGACAGCCGCTATTTAGAGATAAATAGCGACGCTAATAGCGCGAGAAGCTCCGAACTGCATTTGCATTTCGCGAGCACTCACCGGTCGTAAGCGTATATTATTAACATAACGTAGAGAAAAAAAAAAGAAAAAAAAAAGACTCCGTTCGTGCACGACCGTGATGATGACTGTCAGTCGTCCTCGACGGAAGCGTGAACTGCGCCGGAGAGCAGCAGCTTCATACACGTGATCGTTAAGGCCGCGTGCACGCGTTTTCCTTTCCCTCTCCCCCCTCCTCCCTCGCCATTTCCCCCTTCTCCCATTTTAATTATAAGCAATAGGTGATAAAACGATTGGCGCGCGAAACGGCATTGAATCGCCACTCGAGTTGAGCTCTGAAATATAATATTTGTCTTGTTCAACGACAAGCCCGCTCCGAGAAATATTTACATGTGTAAACTTGATTTACAATTTATTTGGCTTGCATCAACGAATGGAATAATTTCGTGCGTGTTTTATTGCGATAAAGTCGCGCCTCCTCACGCGCGCTTCATATATATATTTTTTACATTCGCCCGAATTATTTATCTTAAGATTTACGGCGCCGCGAATCTTCCATCGCGTAGATAAAGAAATGACAAGAGATGAATAATACAGCTCACTCGCTTACGATCGCTTGCGATATTTATTGGCTTGTTAAGAAGGAAAAACGTATAAAGTGAAATAAATATGTTAATATTCCGTTTCATTAAAAGATATGTGAAAATAAAAAAGACGAGTATTATTTATTTTTTACGTATCGTGATACAGATTACGTCGAGAGTGCAAGATAACACGTATCAAACTACAAAATTATATGGCACTACAAGCAAATATAATTCAGATACATTGTCATATTTCATTAGAACAGAATAGAGTGATTTGTCATGTAACCTACTTCTGAAAATCATTTCGCAAAATTTTCTATTTTATATTTCTGCGCGCTTAAAATCAAAACGCGCATATTTAAATGTCCGGTTTCCGGTAAACTATCTTGCACAAAGGGAGAGCTAAAGATAAAACGGTTAGAGGGATCAGAGAGCGTGAGGCTAATGTCGCCGCGGTTCCCTTTTCGCCCGCGTAATTTTTATTGCTTTAATCTCGCCGTTATTATCGTTGTGCAACGCGACTTGCCTTCGAGTCGGAGCAGCAATCGTTGTTCTATCGCAGAGCGAGAGAAGAGCGAGCGAGCAAGAGAGAGAGAGAGAGAGAAGAGGAGCGCTTAATAGATGCGCTTCGTTCCTCCGGTTCTTGCGCGCCGCGCAATTTCTCGTAACGAAAAAAAAAAAAAGGAAACAA
>NW_021850752.1:501640-534584 GCF_003651465.1 Formica exsecta
CCCCCCCCCTACCCATCCTTCGCCTCTTTTCTCCGAGCGAGATGATGCACCATTAGAATCGCATGCCGGATCGCGCGGTCTGCATCGAGACTGTGCGCTCCCTATTCTCGGCGCGCATTTAGCGCAAAACGCGACTGTCTATTTCTCAACTCATGCTGAACTCTATGCGCCGATCCTCCGTGTCAAACGAATGAGACTCGCGATAGCGGACAGCCGCTATTTAGAGATAAATAGCGACGCTAATAGCGCGAGAAGCTCCGAACTGCATTTGCATTTCGCGAGCACTCACCGGTCGTAAGCGTATATTATTAACATAACGTAGAAAAAAAAAAGAAAAAAAAAAAACGCGGCGTCATATAAAGTGTAGGCGGCGTCATCGGTATTATTAAACGATACAGTAACATCAATCAGATGGAATGGGAATTCGTGCACAGGATATTACCCAAGTGATGTTAATGACTTTATTGGATAATAGTTTAGAGAAATTTCGCAAATGTAAATATCCTTTGGCAAACAATTGCGTGGCGATGTACGTTCCCGCGGGATGAGCTCACAGTTTGGCTTCCTTACGTAATGTTATTTTTCTCCCATTTTAATTATAAGCAATAGGTGATAAAACGATTGGCGCGCGAAACGGCATTGAATCGCCACTCGAGTTGAGCTCTGAAATATAATATTTGTCTTGTTCAACGACAAGCCCGCTCCGAGAAATATTTACATGTGTAAACTTGATTTACAATTTATTTGGCTTGCATCAACGAATGGAATAATTTCGTGCGTGTTTTATTGCGATAAAGTCGCGCCTCCTCACGCGCGCTTCATATATATATTTTTTACATTCGCCCGAATTATTTATCTTAAGATTTACGGCGCCGCGAATCTTCCATCGCGTAGATAAAGAAATGACAAGAGATGAATAATACAGCTCACTCGCTTACGATCGCTTGCGATATTTATTGGCTTGTTAAGGAAAAACTTCGTATAAAGTGAAATAAATATGTTAATATTCCGTTTCATTAAAAGATATGTGAAAATAAAAAAGACGAGTATTATTTATTTATTTCGTATCGTGATACAGATTACGTCGAGAGTGCAAGATAACACGTATCAAACTACAAAATTATATGGCACTACAAGCAAATATAATTCAGATACATTGTCATATTTCATTAGAACAGAATAGAGTGATTTGTCATGTAACCTACTTCTGAAAATCATTTCGCAAAATTTTCTATTTTATATTTCTGCGCGCTTAAAATCAAAACGCGCATATTTAAATGTCCGGTTTCCGGTAAACTATCTTGCACAAAGGGAGAGCTAAAGATAAAACGGTTAGAGGGATCAGAGAGCGTGAGGCTAATGTCGCCGCGGTTCCCTTTTCGCCCGCGTAATTTTTATTGCTTTAATCTCGCCGTTATTATCGTTGTGCAACGCGACTTGCCTTCGAGTCGGAGCAGCAATCGTTGTTCTATCGCAGAGCGAGAGAAGAGCGAGCGAGCAAGAGAGAGAGAGAGAGAGAAGAGGAGCGCTTAATAGATGCGCTTCGTTCCTCCGGTTCTTGCGCGCCGCGCAATTTCTCGTAACGAAAAAAAAAAAAAAAGGAAACAACGCAGCATTCGGGGTTGAATTTTTCTCGTCCTCCCAGGAAGGGAGGGGAGAGGAGAGGAGGAGAAGTCGGGAGAAGAAAGACGGAGAGAGAGAGAAAAGGAGCAAACCCACCCACCTGGAATGCAAGTCGGCGGGTAAGAAAAATAAGCTCGGTGGGAGTAATAATAAAGAAATATGTTTCTCTTCAAACACACACACACACACGCTCGCTCACTCATACACACAGAGTCAGGGTCCGCCGCTCCTCTTCCTCCGCAGCGTCTCCCCTTCCTCAACTCTTTCTTCAAACGCATGCATACACTAGTACAGATACACTCCCGCACGCACACTGAAACGCGAGGGCATTCGAGTTGTACCTCGCTCTTACGATATGTTTTAAGGGACCCCGTGTTATCTCACGTCATAAGGCAGCTGCTGCTGCTGCCCTCCGTATGAAACCTAATCGCGGCACTCCTACCACGATCCCCCCACCTCCTTCTTTTTACCACCTTCCTTCTCGTCTCTTTTCACGGCTACAAAAGAGAGTCTGTGTCGAGGTGTGGGAGAAGGCGAGAAGATAGTTGACAGGCTTACACATATATACATACATATATATATATATATATATATATATATATATATATATATTATATAAAGAAGAAACTGGTTTTAAAATTTATTTCTATAAATGAGACAAACCGAGATTCTTGCTGCGTCCGAATTTTAGTATAGTATATCTCTGCGCATATATTTCTCTTACGATAATCTCGATCAACAAAAATATATAAATTTAAATACAAATATTTTATATTCACGCTATAAAACTCAAATCGAAGATAACAAATTTCAACTTGGCAGGGAAATAGAAATTAACACATTTGACAAGTCAATCGGCTGTAATATTCATCGAAAGAAAAATTTGAATTTTTAAAATTCAGAATATCATATTCATGCGTTGATCTTACACCCGTGATTCCTCCATCGGCAATCGGTTATGAATTTTCTCCGCTCATTGCTCGCCCACTCGCTCGCAAAGCGACTACCTCAACGGAATCGAGGTTAAGGTCGGAGCAGGTGTATCCACGCCTGCGTTTTCCGATGGGAAGACAGAGACGGAGAGAGAGAGAGACAGAGAGAGAGAGAGAGAGAGAAGGAGGGAGAAAGAGCGAGAGAATGTGCTCGTTGCACTCCGCGACGTATTAAAGTTCTCTAACATAAGACCACCGCGGTAGAAAAGAATACAGAACGGCAGAATGTAGACATTAGCAGTTATATTTCCACACACATATGTATATACGCGCTATAGCATAAGAATATTAGGGGAAGGGAGAAGGTGGAACAGAAAGAGAAAGAGAGAGAGAGAGAGAGAGCGGGGAAGGGAGGAAGGGGGGAAGGGAAGGGGAGAGAAGGCGCGTTAACGCGCTTCCAAGAAATGGGTGCAATCAGAAAAAAATAGCACACAGCCTGTACCTCACATAATTTACAAACCACGCTGGGACCTAATGTCAGTGTTCTCTGGCCGGTGTGGAAATTGAGAGGAGGTGCCGCAACGCTGCGCGCCATGACGGCAAAAGGGAGGAAGAGAGAAAAAAAGAGAGTGAGAGAGAGAGAGAGAGAGAGAGAGAGAGGACAAGGAGAAAGTATTTGTAAAGAGAGAAGGAAGATGGGGGAAGGAAACACGTTATATTTTATATGACAGCGTGATTGCATTTCCCAGAACAAACATTGCGCGCCGACCGAGACGCAAGAAAACGTCGACGTTAATCGTCGCCCCCCTCTTTCTCTCTCTCTTTCTCTTTCCTCACCCACCCACTGCGACGAAGGAACCCCCCTCGCGTTCTCTTTATCGCTTCGGAATTTCTTTGGGAAAAAGACGTTTGTAAAACGCTTCCTTCCGCCTTTTCGCCCTTCGCCGCGATCGTCTCGTACTCGCGCGAGCGACTTTTCCGTCTCTCTCGATATCGCGAATTTTTATCAGCGCGATTCGAAACAATAAGGAAATCTTATTTGTATAGCGTAATATAATAAATTAGAGTCAAGCTGGGATAACGGTAACGTTCTGACGTCGCAAAATTTTTCAACGAAATGTTTAATTACCGCCACGATTTGTTTAACGATTTTATGACGGTTATTAATTTTATCCTTGAGAAAGAGAGAGAGAGAGAGAGAGAGAGAGAGAGAGAAATGTTTGCTCTCTTTTGACATTCACTCTACAACCACAATTATTGCAAACCAATTTATACGCTTAAGGCTTAAGGCTATTTCCATGTAGGTTTCGGTGAGATTCTCCCTATACTTGATTCTTAACATCCCTCTTCCGGTAATCGTCCACAATCCTGATAGCCCGCTGTAATGCGCGAAATCGCATCGCTGGCTTATTCTCGCGCGACAAAGGAGAGAAATAAGCGAGCGCGATAAATAATTAAAAAGTCTCGAGAAAAGAGCGCGCCGTCATCCCCCCCCTACCCTCCCCTCTCCCCTCCTCGCCTCACCCCCTTTTCACTCCTCCATCCCGCGGCCCCCTATCTCGTTTCCTACGGTTTCCTTGGCGCGGAGGCGAGCTCGTAAGTAATTTCCACGATTATTTCTGTTTCCCTTTCCTCGCGCTCGTTGCATTCTCTTCTCGTTGCTCCCTTCGCTCCCTTCTCCGCCACCCCCGCTTTTCGCTCTTCCTCTTATCTGCTCTTGTGTTTACTATACGATATTTATAGCGATGCCGAGCGCAAGCAAGAGCGCTTATTACTACGGTGTTATAAGAAGGCGAAGGAACAGGGACGAAGGCAGTGCGTTTTCGTTACAACGCTCCCGTTACGCTATATAGTACAACTTTATCGCGGGTGTTTCTTCGTCCTATACGCGACGACGCCTCGTGGGAGCGAAGAGAAAGAGGGGGGGGGGAGGAAGGGAAGGTTGTGAAAAATTTATGTCCCGAGGATATTAACTCTCGGATATGTAGAGTATTGGACGTGCATCGAACAAAGTTGTCACTTTCCATCAAGAGTTACTGAGTATAAAAAAAAAACCCCGAGGCGAATATTTGGCTCTAAATGTAATAAATAATTTCGTCGGGGAGATCCCCTCGTCCGAGAGAACCTGAGAAAATTTCAAATTTTAATAAAATCATGTATTTTCCCGCATATTTTTATCTTTAATATATATATATATATATATATATATATATATAATTATATATATAAATCGGCTTAATAATAGAAGAATTTACACAAGAAAATAATATAAAATTGCCGTGTGGATTACAAGAAGAATATAATTCAATTGCAGGAGAAATAAGTAACACAAAAGCTTATTCAGCCAGCGAGCCGCTGAATTTTTATCATGGTTAAAAAAATCTCTTCTGACAATGACGATTCATAATTACTCGTGAGCATGCAATCATGCTTGATCAATAGCCTAATCGATGTCTCTTGTCACGCATAAAGTTCAAAGGCGGCGCAAACCAGTCTTTATTGTAATTATTTTTAAGATAAGAAGAGAAATAAAAATAAAATTATTATTCTGGTAAAATAAGATAACGAAAGGAAACATACAAGATATAAGATACAAGATAGCGAAAGACATTTAAAAAAAAAGTGAAACCAGAATAGAGAGAGTTTCGGAATAACCTAAATAACTCAATTTCAAAGAGATACGAGGCGATATAATCAGTAATTCGAACGTCGTTTATAAAATGAGGGGAAAGACGATGACGAGAAAGGAGAAACAATTTGCCCGTTCATAAATTTCTTCGCACGCGAAGAACCGTCGTTCTCTCTCGTCGGATACCGATACTCGGTCTTATCGGCCGTAGGAGGCCGCTGACTGCGGTAATTACTTTTAATCGTATCGCAATTTGTGTGTGCAGCACGTGTTTCCACAGCTGACCGAATAATCATTCAAGACGTCATACGCTGGAGAACCGGAAAGCGATCGGACGATATATCGATCGTATATATTTTTCTTTTAGAAAATTACTAGGATATAGAGACGATTATATCATAAAAATAATTGCTTTTAAGAAGGCCGTTTGAACTCTCGAAAAATAAGTACATTTTCTAGATTTTTTTGCAGCGCAACGACTTGATAAATATTTTTTTTTTTTTTTTGCAATATTAATACAATATTATTAAGTACGTAAATAAAAATTTTCAGCTTAAAAATATTTTTATATAGCGACGGTTATACGAGCACCTAGAAGCAATGAATTGCGGTAATTATTATTGTTCGCATTTTTGCCGTTCCCGACGCTGCACGGCCGCCTATTTGCTCTGATAATATATGCATTTATATGTCTGTATTGTTAAATATGCAAATGTACGACTATGATAAGTATTATATGTCCGTACAACCTTGGACAAAAGCGTATGGAAGGCTACTAATAAATTATTAGTAAATTAAACAAATCACTATTCACAAAAATTAAGAGGGACAATATATATTTCAATATTTAATTGCAATAAATATTAAAATAGGGTTATTAATAAAATATTTAAACATTTATTATACGCCTTCCACAGTTGTGTAAGCTTGCAAATTTATTATAACTTAATTAAGAGACGATTATTTAAATGTCACGTATAAAAAATGACGGAAGTTGTAAGAATCGCGCAAAAATAATGGAAGAGTTTCCATTCCAAAGTTATAAGATTCTCCGTAAAATCCCCCTGTATTTTCAACCTTTTCTATATATTTCTTTTTGCGTGGAAAAGTGCATGTTCATGCTTTTAACATGGAAATGTTAATTTGTTAATTTCAACCTTTTCACGTTAAAAGTCTTTCATGTTTAAAGTGAATACGCACTTATTTCGTTTCAAGCGCAAAAAGCGTGAAAGAGAAGGAGAGAGAGAGAGAGAGAGAGAGAGAGAGAGGAAGGGCGCCGCGGCAAAAGGATCAAACAGTAACACACGCGGCGAAGGGCCAGAAACTCGCGGTAACGCTTGTAACGGCCGAGCCGTTCTCTTGTGCGCGGCATCGCGGATATTTTTCATTCGCGTGACGCCTCGCGCAATGTCCGCAGAATCTTCCCGCGGACTCCATTCGTCCCCATCCGTCCTATCGTCGACGCCATGACGACGGGATCGTTTTACAAAGTATCGCTCCTCATTGTGCTGAGCTCGCCGTGAAAGTTTAGACGAACCTCCCTCCACGAGCACGGCTCTCGTACGAAACCGGAAGTTGCCGTTCGCTGGCGGACATTTGGATGGAAAGAGGGAGAAGGAGAGACAGAGAGGAGAGAGAAAGGTGGAGGCTTGTCGCATCAGGGGCGTAACACACGGACACGTTGGTACGGCAAGCCAATAATTATTGTTTTTACCCGGCAGCAGCGGGCCGCAATTAAAAACTGTTTATTTATTCAGGCCCGGCTTTTTAGCATTCGCCCGCACACCAACGCGGGATTTCCGTGTTGCGTGCGTGCCACCGTGCGTGAGTGCATGTGCGTTCGCGCGCGCGTGTACGCCCGTACCACCCGGCGCGATTTTTCGGCTTACCAAACCGTTGTTTCCAATTTTCCCCCGGTGCGTCGTTTTCCAGCTTGCGTGGGGCCGGGCCGGCCGAAAAAAAAAATTGCCAGTCACTTCCGCCATCGCGGAGGAGGGATTAAAAAGCAGCGTTATACGGTCGCGACGAGCGCTCGATCGATCGCGCCAATTCGACGGCAAGAACGAGTCGCGATCTTTCTAGATCGATGATAAACGCGAAGCAAAATTCTAAGACTTAATCATCCGTAGCTAAAAGAAAAAAAATATATATATAAAATATCTTATTATTTTATTATTTAAATTTCATGTCTATATGTAAGATGTCTACAAACCTAGGTATAACAGTTTCTCTATGCAAGAGCGCTTTATATTATAGATAATTATATTTCTCTCTTTCTATATGCATTATATAAATGCGTGCATACATTATATTCCATGAATTTTAATTTACAACCACTAGAAAAAGTAAATTCCACACTTATTATGTTTAATGAATGCAATTACATTTATAATTTATTTTGCGTCATGATAATATATATCAGAGTTTCTGCACCAACATTTTCCATTCCGACTCTTGATAAATAATCGAACGATGTTAGGAAAAAAAAAAACACTTATTTTTTCGTTAGATCGATCGAGGGGGATCGTGGCCGGAATCGATAAAAATTCAGACGGCAAACAGAAAGGAATTTCGGACGTTGTAGACGTTATCGCCCGTCGACCGTCGACGATGTTTAATTATGCTGATGCCACCATCCCCGGGTGTAGTATTTCCGAATGAATTCAGCGAATATTTTCGCGCGATGGCACGACACGCGCGTTGCATGTCGGCTCAGGCGCCCATCATTTCTGTTCGGTTGCCTTGCAGGGCGCTACGGATGTTGTAAGTCAATTATAAACGTGCGACTATGTTGGAAGCTCATCCGCGATGTTAATTAGAAAGACGTTGGTCATTTATGTGCAATAATTGCGTCGCGTACGCATAAAAAAGTATGTCATTTTTTATCGCGTCAGCATTATTAAATACTTAAGATGTTTTTCACAAAACTGCATATATAAGCGATTGACTTAAAATGGGATTTAAATACGCATCAATTTTTAATCCAGCGATCAATATGAAGGAAGTGACGATAATTTTGGAGAGAATCTTCCCTTATAAACAATGATCCGTTATTATATGGTGTGTGAAAAAATTTTATTCTGTATTTTTTATTTACTTCTTCACGTCAGATTATCATTTTTCCTTCATATAAGATATTGCACCGATAACGGGTCACCCTGTATATATATATATATACATGCAAGATATCAAATATTAATTTAGACAATTTACAGGCATCATTCTCTACGATAAAAACTGTTTGAATGCTAATTTAAAATTTAGGAGCGTATTAAAAATAGACAAGTTCAAAGATCGTATAACTCGCGATCCAAGGCAGACGGGCGGGATTCCATATAATATAAAAAAAAAGAGGAACTTTGAGCCACCCATCTCGATCGGCGCGCGATCCGGCCGCTATCTCGTGCCGGGATTTATTATTTAATCGCACCGCAATATTTATTATTGTACGTAACCCCGCGGGTCTATAAAAATATCGCGCGTTATCGTGCCGCGCGCCCGGCCGCTCAATAACAAGCCGACGACGATACCTTCACCCGTGTGTCGAAATCGCCGCGAGTGCGATCGGCTTTTATTATGAGCAGCGCAATTTTTAGAAGAATATGCAAATGCGTGCACGAAGGCCTCGAGTGTCGGAGAACTCCGAGAATTTTTGTATAATTTTTCCAAGTTCGAAAGTTAAAATATTTCTAGAGATATAACAAAATTTAAATACATGACAGATAATTAATGTGCTATTTTTGAGATGTAAGAATAAATGAAAAAAAATAAATAAATAAATAAGAAATTAGATCTTGAATTATATTAATCTCTTTCTGTCAGAATATATATATACATACATGTATCACAGATAAATATACTCGAGTGATTAGCGAGGATTTGCAGAACACGTATTCACTATACTCCAAGGTTCTCATCGCGAGAAACAGATCTTGGCTCTTCTTGACGTTTGCGATCCGCTTGTATAATAGGTTTCGTGCGACGACAGTCACCTGCATGAGTCACGCATTCTTTCATCGATACAGGCAATTTATTATAGATAGCTTACTTCGAGTTAAAAGGACCGAGCATAGAAAGCTCTCCTCCCGAGTTACAGAGACTGCACTTTCTAGAGCTCTCAAACATTTCCACTTTACTTCGAGCTCCGGTGGCATTTTATCAAATATCGAACAACGAACAGAGTAAACAATCAGATTCATCCGAGTATAGTTACGAAGACTAGAAAAGAGATGTTGTGGAAAATTGCTTTGGGAGAAATTATCAAACCCCTTGTTTCGTAATCAAGATTGACATTATAATCAATTTTTCTTTTTTTTTTTTTTTTTGCGTGTGTGTGGTCTCTATTCTACTTGTCCCGTTTTATCGCACGTACTTTCGTGTTATGTAATACGATTCCAATTGCACAACATAATTTGCACTAGATTGCATACTTTCGGATCGACAATCGCACAAAATTAATTTCACCGTCCGGTGAGAAAAAATTTTCTCCTCTCTTTCTCTCCACGTAATACGCGCGCACAACTACAAAAAAAAAAAAAAAATCTTCGTTTGTTAGTACAATACTTGTAAGTTGCATCGTTGGTCAGCCACGCGGTGCATTCCGGAGTGCATTGCCCCGGCAGTCTTTCCGACGAGAAGCGGACAACGCGGCTTTAACGCAGAATTATTCGTATATACATAAAGTGCGCACATACATTTCTCGCGCTAGCTTTTTCTCGCCAGATGCTCTCCGCATCCCATCATTTTGATTCCACTCTTTTTCTTCTTCGTTAAGTCGTAAAATTTAATTAACTCTTTTGTACGCATTCGTAAAATATACCTCGCATCTTAAAATATGCAACGAAATATAAATATATATATATATATATATATATATATATATATATATATATATATATATATATATATATATATATATATATATATATATATATATATATATATATATATATATATATATATATATATATATATATATATATATATATATATATATATATATATATATATATATATATATATATATATATTTATATTTCGTTGCATATTTTAAGATGCGAGGTATATTTTACGAATGCGTACAAAAGAGCTAATTAAATTTTACGACTTAACGAAGAAGAAAAAGAGTGGAATCAAAATGATGGGATGCGGAGAGCATCTGGCGAGAAAAAGCTAGCGCGAGAAATGTATGTGCGCACTTTATGTATATACGAATAATTCTGCGTTAAAGCCGCGTTGTCCGCTTCTCGTCGGAAAGACTGCCGGGGCAATGCACTCCGGAATGCACCGCGTGGCTGACCAACGATGCAACTTACAAGTATTGTACTAACAAACGAAGATTTTTTTTTTTTTTTTGTAGTTGTGCGCGCGTATTACGTGGAGAGAAAGAGAGGAGAACATTTTTTCTCACCGGACGGTGAAATTAATTTTGTGCGATTATCGATCCGAAAGTATGCAATCTAGTGCAAATTATGTTGTGCAATTGGAATCGTATTACATAACACATAAGTACGTTTAATATATACGTTATACTTTTTTTTTTAGCCGAGAGAAGATTGATTCCCGACGCGAAAATCTATTCAAGATGTTGGCTCGATAATAGTGGAACATCCGGTATATATTATTCTTCCCGATTATACACGCATAATACCTGTGCATTTATGCATACCTTCGTAATTCCTAACTGCTTCGCGAATCATCCAACATATGTAAATACGCGAGCTCGATGCATTCATATATATACATATATACAGCCGAGGTGGAAAGGAAATATAAAAGCTGATGAAGAAACACGCGATGTGAAACGAGTGAAATGTTGCTGCAATCGTCATGATATTCGCAAATAAATCTATACAATTTTATGGAGGTACAATGGACTTACAACCGAGTTGAAATCGACAAAATCATCTTTTCGGCTGGTTATCTTTTCTTTATCTTACTTCGGTTTTACGCGAAATTATACGCACGCGCAGGCGCGATAAATAATCTAGGATTTTCCATAAATAATTCATAATTATTGATGCAGGAGGGTGTGTTTTTTCAGAGAATCCCCCAGGTGGTTAAACGCGAGGATCGGACCGATGACGAAATTAATACAGTTTAAATAAGTAACGCGCGTTTTAATAAGAATTTATTGCGCAGCGGTCGGAGCGGCGAAATAACCTTGCAAAACGCCATCAATAATGAATAAGCTATAAACGTCGTAATGATAATGAAGTTATAATAACTCGGCCCTTCCCCGATCCGCGCACCTCCCTCCCTCTCTCCCTCTCTCTCGTAGGCTGCGAACGCCGCTTATGTGCGTGACTGCATTCACTACGATTCAGTGCAAACGAGGAAAATAAACGCGTATCGAAAGTGCAAAGTCAGAGAGCCCCCAGTTGCGCTAGAGCCACCGCAGTCGCAGAAAATAATATCGCCTCGGCGGAGCGTGCCCCGCTCGTATCTGCCAATCATACTCCGCATTATTCGAAATTGATATTTCCTCGAAGGAGAGAAATTATAATTGCACCCCCCCATTAACATTGAAAATTAGCGCGATACTTTATAATCCGAGTTATAAATAATTAAATGTAAGAATTTTCAAGAGAGAAATCGAGGTAATAAAACTTCGCAATCTTCGAGTTGGCGCAAAGCGTACAGCATGCAAATTTCTTTCAAGAAAATTTTAATTAGCGAAGTAATTTAATATAAGAAAAAGTTGCGCGGGGGGCGTAGAATGTGTGATTCACGATCGGGGAAAAGTCGACTACGATTTTTTTTTTTTTTTTTTTTTTTTTTTTTTGATTCGTCATATCGTGAGCAACGTACGTTGTTTGCGCTCGAAGAAGAACGTTTAATCTTCGTACAAGCGCGGAGCTTGCCTTCTGTCAACGCACGAAAATAGAAAATCCGCCGCGTTTCCGCCGTTAATCTCGCGTTAAAAGAATGAAACGCTCGGCCTTTTGTCGTTGGATTTAATTAACCTTTAACAAAATGCCCCGCTGGTAAAGCCGCAAGACAGCACCGAGAGAAAAATTATTCAACCGACGTAAAACCAGGCGGAACAAAGAATCAAGATGCCTTCAGAACGAAATTAACTTCTCGCATAGCGGACTCGAATTTTCCTATTCCCTCATTCAAAATTAATTGGGTCTTCGTCCTCGCATTCGACGAGAGAGAGAAAGAGAGAGAGAAAGAGTCCGTCTCTTTGTATTAAAATCTGTATTAAAATAGAGTATACATATTACATGGACATGAATTATCAGGAGGCTTAAATTAAACTGGTTCAGTTATTTTCATCATTAAATGCTACTTTCTCTATGAATTATATCAAATACTTTTTCACACGTAAACTTCTTACATGCAAAATTGCGTAGAGATAAATATCGAACATATCCTGTCTTTATTAATAATCGTCTCTTAAATTGTAGATTCGTATCTCGAGGATAATTCTATTCTATTTTGGAATGTGCGTTTTCCGAAAAACACACGCACGCGTTGCATATTTTGTCCATAGAGCAGCAGGTGGGTGTCTGCGATGCGTCGCGACGCTTCGTTTCGCGATTAAAAGTTGCCTCAATCATTCTCACAATTCGCGCTGCTTCCGATTCGAGCTCGGCACAAGCGCGGCGAAAATATAACTTTCCTCCCACTCTCCCCCGTTACCGTTAAATATAACCTGACATCCGTCATCGCGCGGCTGTTACACGCTGTTTAATGTGCCCGCTGACGGAATGCAATTGCAGACGCCGCAGCGAGATTCGCATAAGTACTCTCTCTTTCTCTCTTTTTCTATCAGAGCAACAAAAAAGCCAAAAGTAGATAAATATATATTTTGAAATATTTTATAGATATTTTGACATTTAATTGGTCGAAGAAATATCATGACTTTTATAAAATTCGTGATCAAACAATTATTTTTTCCGGTTAGATATTCGATATGTGTAATATTGGCGGAACATCCGACAGGTTTCGGACACCCTGTGAAGAATCCGATTGACGCTACGACGCATCGCCTCGGCGTAAACATATGCTCGCTCGTACGTGGCGAGAAACAACGAGAGACCTCATCGATCGATCGTTCTCGATTGCAGGACGGAAGAAGGAGAGAGACAATAAATAGAAATAGAAATATATGTAGACGAAGAACGGAAAGGTCGATGTTGTGGAAAATTTACGGCGAACAAATGTTTCGCGCGATGCGACTTTACGATCGATTTCGAGAGACAAAAGTGATTCGGTTTGTCGTGAGAAGCCTAAAAAAATTCAAGACTCATCGTTTTCGTTAATCTCGACCTTTATCGCTGCGCGAGAATTCACAAGACACCCTATGTATAGCGGCTCCAGATGCCAGAACACGTGGCCATCCGCGCTCGCAGCAGCCACGGTTGCGAGGAGAGGAAAGGAAGGGGGGAAGGAAATGCGTGTATTTTTCGCGGAGGGTGAATCGCGCGAATTTATTTCGTGAAAAAGGAGTCGTGTCTGCCACCAAACTGTCGCGAATTCTCTTATTTTATTCGTCGTAAAAATTCTCTTACTTATATCGTCCCGAAATTCTCGAACCCTTTAAGCTTTTGTAGGTCAAGAGAAAATAAATTTTCCCACAGCACATGATATAACACATCTACAAATGTATATGCAATATGAACATTGGCACAACATCACGTTTCTGACGCTTGTTACATTAATGCGATACATTAATATGTAATTTATTACATTAAAGGCCGATTTGGCCAATGTCGGCTAATGTTAATAATAATTAACTAAATTTCCGTTCTCTCCCTCTCTCTGTCTACATTACGTATTGTAATCGAAAAGTGACAAATACATAAATGGAACAGTATACAACTAAGTAATGAGAGCGTAAAAAATTTTTGGAGAAGACTGACAAAAGATAAACATTTAATACGCGATGCTATTATTCAAATAAATAACAGCCGTGCGGCATAGCATGCTACGTATATATCATGTATCGGGTACTCGCTATACTATTCTCACAACGATTGGTAGCTAGAAACCCCACTATACAGCAGAACCATTGTATCAACTCAATATTGTTATAAGCGCGGCTTAGATCTATATCGTTCTCAACGCTTCAATCAATCGCGTTGCGTTGGGTGAAACCGGTTCCCGAGACACGACTGGTTAACATACCTGGCGCAATGTCATCGATGTAATTTTTAGTGGGATGATATGCGTTCTGGGAGGCAGAGGCGCCGGAAAAGTACCGCATATTTGGCGGTCACGCGATAAATACGCGGTCGGGCGTGTTTATTGCATTCCGTTCGCGCCGCTTGCGGTATCGCGGCCACCTTTGAGCGCCAACGACAAGACGTATCAATAATGAGCTATTAATCAACCTCAGGACGCGTACACGTAATTGCAAACCGGCATTGTCGTATGACGAACCACCTCGGCCGCATAGAAATCCGAACGGAAATGCGGCGTGTATAGCGGGTGAGAAAAACGTACCGTATGTCTGTCTTTCTCCAAAAAAAAGAAGAAACTCTTGTTTCAAAAATTTCTATAGTTTCCACGTGGAAATCTTGAAATGAGATTATATTGCGTTAAGCAAAGAAACCTTGTTTGGATGAAGCCATTTTTTATAGTTAAAAAAATATAATCTTATTATTTAAGAATAATTTTCTTGAATGAAAAGGAAAAGATGTTGGATAAAAAATAAAAAATATTTTCGAAGATTATAATAATAATTATCGCGATAATTATATTGTATTTTTTAGGTGACAATTATAATATTGAAATAAAACTGTAATATTGTTAAAATTTAAATTATAAAATTCTTGTAAGAAGATTATAGATTGTCGCGTATATATGAAACAATAAATGCGTTTATCCGTCTTTCCATCTCTCTCCGAAAAAAAGAAGAAATTCTTGTTTCGAAAATATCTTTAGTTTCCACGTGGAAATCTTGAAATGAGATTATATTGCGTTAAGCAAAGAAAACTTGCTTGAATGAAGCCATTTTATATAGTTTAAGAAAAATATATTCTTATTATTTAAGAATAATTTTCTTGAATGAAAAAGAAAAAATGTTGGATAAAAAATAAAAAATATTTTCGAAGATTATAATAATAATTATCACGATAATTATATTGTATTTTTTAGGTGACAATTATAATATTGAAATAAAACTGTAATATTGTTAAAATTTAAATTATAAAATTCTTATAACAAGATTATAAATTGTCGCGTATATACAAAACAATAAACGCGTCTGTCCGTCTTTCCATCTCTCTCCGAAAAAAAAGAAGAAATTCTTGTTTCGAAAATTTCTTTAGTTTCCATGTGGAAATCTTGAAATGAGATTATATTGCGTTAAGCAAAGAAACCTTGTTTGGATGAAGCCATTTTTTATAGATTAAAAAATATAATCTTATTATTTAAAAATAATTTTCTTGAATGAAAAAGAAAAGATGTTGGATAAAAAATAAAAAAATATTTTCGAAGATTATAATAATAATTATCACGATAATTATATTATATTTTTTAGGTGACAATTATAATATTGAAATAAAACTGTAATATTGTTGAAATTTAAAATTATTAAATTCTTATAAGTAGATTATAGATTGTTGCGTATATACAAAACAATGAATACGTTGAGTGTATAAGTTTTGATTCGATATTCTTTTTTTTTCCTTGTATACCAATGTGAGATTTAAAGTAATTATCATCGATCTTGAAAATAATTCGTGTAAACCGGAATGCGATCGGTATTCGCCTTGGTCGAGGAAGCAATCGCGATGAGCTCTGGCTCCGGATCGATGTAAAAACCATTTCCGCAAATAAAAATGTATAATTCCACGTTGCACGCGTCACTTTTAAAACTACGCCGCGCGTTACGCCCATATCCGGCCTCCCGTTTCCGGTCGCGAGAAGCACCGGATTTCGCAGAGATGAGTCGAGAGAGAAGGGGCGAGTGCGAGGTGCGATGGAGAGCGAGTAAAAAAAAAATAGCGCCCAAATGCAAACATACATATATGCAGCCGGCCGGCCGGGCAGATCTGCACGGGTAAATATCGCGCCGAACACGCCCGTCGCAATTACACGAGTGCCTGCAAGTATAATGAGGCGTGCGTTTCATTGTGATTTATGCAACGGCTGGCCCCCGCGTTTCGTGTGTATACGTGCTACGTTGGAAAGAACCATCTCTCCAGCTCTGGCCCAGCAATAAATTCACGGGAAATAAGCGCGCGCGCGAAAAAAATATTTTCGAAGATTATAATAATAATTATCACGATAATTATATTATATTTTTTAGGTGACAATTATAATATTGAAATAAAACTGTAATATTGTTGAAATTTAAAATGATCAAATTCTTACAAGAAGATTATAGATTGTCGCGTATATACGAAACAATGATCGCGTTAAGTTTTGATTTGACACTTCTTTTTTTTCCGTGATACTAATATCGATAGGGAGAAAAATATAACCGGGGAGAAAGAAGTCGAGAGGAATGAATTCTTAAATACAATCTTCCTACAAATTTCCCTTATCCTAACTTAATCTCCATACATTGCGGAAAGAATAACCACAAGACATACTTCTTGAATTATAGTCATCTTTCCTGAAATGTCTTCGCCTCTAATCGAATTATACATATCGCGAAGGAAAGAACCGCGAGAGCTATTTTCTCCTTTCCATTTTTTTCGCGCCACTAATTACATTTCATCTCGTTCGCGGAATACCTTTGGTTCGGTTCTCTCATCATCGAGGACGATTCGTCGCGAGGGGAGAGACGAAATAGGGCCGGACCCGAATCGCGCCTCGCGATCGTCGGACGATGCATCGGCACACCCCGTAGATGGGACCGGAGACCGCCGCCATTGTACGCGACGCAGAATAAATAACGCCGCGCGGTAAGAATGCCGCGGGAGATATTATACGGCGACTACGGAGAGCGCGGCGTGGCGCGCAGAAGTAGGCCACCATTACAATATTTTATTACAAGGCACTAACGTACAATCTAACGTGCTCGTATGCATTCGTAATGAACGTATATGAGTCGTGTCGAACGCGCTCTCTCCCTCCCGCGCGCGCTCCGTCACTCTCTCTCTCTCTCTTCTCCCTCTCCTTTCCCCTACGGTCCCCCGCATCCTCTCTCTCTCTCCTCCTCCTCCTCTCTTGCTCTTACCACACAGCGTCTCTACACACAGCGAGGGTTTTATTGAAATTTATAGCCGCTTGCGTTTGCACGTATGTACGATATACCGGGTATCGCGGAGTATGTATACACGCGAGAACCGTGTATGCGTGTGTTGTGTGTGCGCTGTCCGAAGTGGAGTCGCGGCCGGCTCTAACTTGGAGCCAACCGTCCGTTCGCAAATGTACGATCGCGTCGAGTCGTATTATCAATCGGCACGCAATTGTATAACTTAATCTGAGAATTGTCTCGAAAATTCTCGTCATGCGTCGCGCTGTCTCGACCGGCCAACCGAGATCAAACGCGGGGCTTACGAGACGTCAGTTGGGAGGCAAGTCAAGCGCCAAGTTATGTGTCGTATGCCCTCCTCGAGAGAGATAGATAGAGAGAGAGAGAGAGTAATGTAGAGGTAACTTGTGACTATTCGCCGAGGCAATAAGTAGGCAATTTTCCTGCCTGTCCTTTTCAATATAAGGTAATGAGAGAGTAATTTAGCTTTATACGAAATGTGACGAGAGGCGAGTCAATTAGCGAGATCCGCATTTACGTTTTTACGACATGGTAATGGTATCTTAACTCCACGCGAAGTCATCTTAGTGGCCGGTCAAGTAACAAGTTAATCGCTCGGTTAAAGTCGCCGGGAAGGGGTTCAAGGAGCGAGAGCTGCTTAATTTTTAAAACGAAAAGTAATAAATGCAAATAAGCGAGTATAAGAGTTACCACTCGACTTACTTCTTCCACATTAAATATTCCTCAGGTACATAAGAATGATTACACATAAAGCACACAGCTGGACCACAATAGCTATCATACTTGTATATTCATTCGATAAAACATTCGACGGTTGCAACGACGCGTTGGCTTTTACGCGTGGCCGAGATCCTCGAATATCCGAATCTCAACAATCGCAATTGAAATCATCGCCGAAAAATAATGGGATCACGCTGAACATCACGTAATAACGCTTTTTGTCTCAAGTCGACGGATCTCGGGTCTAAAACACCGATCGACGGTCAATGACTTGAGAGACGGGGGTGGCAAGCAGAGGGGGAATCCATTTGGTAGGAGCGAAAGCGACTCGAAACCATCGTGCATATCCGGCCGTGTACGATAGGAATCGCGCAAATTCATCTCGCCGACTGGTCGTATAAATAAAAGTTTATTTAAAGACGTACACTCGTGTATATAAGCGCGCGATCTCGAGGGGGCGGGGGACGCAGATTGAAGGATAAAAGCGCGGAGGGGGAGGGGAAGGAGAAAACGTAACGACGCGGTGTTCACGGTGAGCTTATAGTTCGGTATAAATTATTATTATCGTATTTCATAGGAAGAATGAGATTTATTAAAACACCAGAGGAGATTATCGCTCGTGCCGGACGGTGTATATCACGCACACGCACACGCGTATACCCGCCCTGGATTTTCAGGCCCCGTGATACTTCCCGTTCTGTTACCGATAATTTTCTGATATCGAGATGTTATCGGGCGAAAACTGAGACGTCCCGTTTTTAAACTTCGTTTCCTATAATGAGTACGCGAAATTATTTTTTTTTTCCCCTCGGTCTTAAAAAAATTACTTCCAATCCGTATATTGCGTTCATCGCGATCAGAGAGAGAGAGAGAGAGAGAGAGAGAGAGAGAGAAAGAGAGGTGAATCACGGAGATTATTTCAATGTAATTAACCGATTTTCCTTTGACAGCAGAAATTGCCGTTAACCGTCAAATGGCAGCCCTTCCGTTGATGATACCCTTCGACTGCATCAAAAGTGACGCAGAGAGAGAAAGAGAGAGAGAGCCAAACATGAAAAAAAAAGTCGCGATGGGAGTGTCAAAGTGCGCGCGCTTGGAAGGAAAACGATTTTACGACTCTCTTTCTCTCTCTCTCTCTCTCTCTCTTTCGATAGCCGTCGTCATCACCGATCCATCGCGTGGAATCGGAATGCTTTCCCGGATATACCGAGAAAAACGAATGCGCGCGCGCGTTCTGGAACCAGTCTCTCTTCTCGGAGAACCTTACAATTGAAATACGGGGATCTCGTTTCGACGAGTTTCTCTCGACGCGGTAGCACCGGTCGCCCGGTTACTGGGTCGTCCACACACGTTGTATCTCATTATCCCTGCGCCACGTCGATCATCCGTCTCGCTAGAATTCGTGATGCGAGAGAGAGAGAGAGAGAGAGGGAGAGAGGACCGCTCTCGAGCCGAAAATAATTTCCTCCTTAATGAGATATTATACATACTATCAGTAGCTTTACCTATTTCTTTCAAACCTCCAGTCATGAAATTCTCCACACAAGGATATTCTAACAATACGATACTGTAGGAAATGAAATATTTCTCAGATATGTCTCAGAATCTTCAATGAGAAACTGAATATAGAAGAACCCTGTGTTCTATCAAAATAAATTTAAAATAACTTGGCGAGGAAGTTTAAAATTGTATACGAGATGCTTAATGCAACGCCTCTTAAAATATAAGAAAATAAACTACTCTTATAGTAAAGTTTCTTATAACACGAGAGAGAGAGAGAGAGAGAAAAATTTATTCTTCTGATCTGAAAAATGACGACAAATTTAATAAATTGATTAAGAATCAATTTATCTTATCATTATATAACATTAAATGTATGATTTTTTTTTATATCTTTTTATCTATCAAATGATAAATGTTGATAATTTTTCTCTTTTCTAGAAGATTATTCGTTTAGAATTATATCAACGTATTTTATGATAAGAAAGGATCATGGTTGTTTGCTCATTGTGTTATCTAAGGAATGTGCTGAAACGACGAAATCTCAGGGCTTCTGCACATTCTCAGAAGGGACTTTGCTTTTAATCGGACGTGCTCGCCTAGGGTTTTAATATCACGCATGTGTTTTTCTCTGACTCTAATTCTAATTCCGATTAATATATCGACGCCGCGCTACCGAGGGAGATCTTTCAAGGGGAGATTACGTGTAGGAGAAGCGTTGTTCGACAGTTATCCGAATTTATTAGCAATGGGATTAGAATTGCCGGATCCCATAACGCCATAAACCAAAGAGCGACCGTAGACAGAGAGAAATGGAGATAGAAAATTGGGAAAGAGAGAGAGAGAGAGAGAGACGGAGAAAAAGCCTCAATTAACGCAGCGGGCACCACGAAAATCTCTTTTCGGCGCCGCGAGGGAGACTCGAAGATTCTCTCTCTCTCTCTCTCTCTCTTTCGTCTCCCGGTACACACAAGGAGGCCATTATAATGTGTGTACAGTCGCGCGCGCGCTCACACGGCCATGAGCACGACGCACATGCACAATTCCGGCGCAACAAACGCGAGCTCTCACGTAGAAGAGAGAAACATCAAAAAACGCGCCGAGCACAAAGCAACGGGGCGGCGAAGACGAGGGAGGCACAGATGAGGAGAGGAAGAGGAGAGACCCGGGGACCGAAAGAGAGAGCAAGATCGGAAGACAGAAGAAGAGAGAGAGAGACGCGCTGCCCCGGCATAAAAGGAGAGGCTGACAAAGAGAGGAGGGGAAGAGAACTGTGTGAGAAACGGACAGAGAAAAGGACAAGGATAGACGCGCGTTAATGCAGTAGAGGGAATGAGGGAGGACAACGAGGGAGAGTCGGGGCGATGGGTAGAGAGAAAGAGAGAGAGAGTGAGAGTGAGGGAGAGAGGAGGGGAGCAGGCGACGTATGTACATTAAAATATTATTCTCAGATGAAATACCGGGCGGGGCCCGCCGGCACACACGGCGCGCGCGTATATTTTTAGACCTTATATAAATACACGAATCATAATGAACGCGCGCTCTCTCGCTCGTTCCGTTCCCTCTCTCTCTCTCTGTCTCTCTCTCCCCCTTCTGTGTGTATATAGTATACGCTCGCTCGTTCGTACACTCGGGAGAGTCAGGGCCTCTGGACGCGCGGAGTCTCTTCTTTGTACGTGCTCTTTTCTTCCCTCGGAGGCTCTCACGCGCTCTGGCTCTGTATGCCCCACACGGTGTTTCTCCCTCCTTCTGTCAAGAAGACAGCGCGTTGTCGTCGTCGTCTGACACGTCGTCGGGGCTATCGCCGACGAGAGAGCGACGACGAGAACGGTACCGCGGCAGACTGACGCCTGTCGTCGCATCGCCCGCGTTCTTCCCGCGCGCTTATCGCCCGTACTTTCGCCGCGATATAAAAAGATTCGCGACCATCTCCAGTCGGTCATTAGACGGGATACGATTTTTTGTAATCTAACTAGACGATAATTATCGAGGATTAATTCTCAAGAAGACTTTTCACCTATTTGTCCATCATTAATCTATCTTCAACATTGATTACATAATGCTCGTCATTCTTTATAGATACGGAATCGATAAAAACAATATTTGACTTTTCATCTCATTCAAAGAGCTCTACTTTATCTCTCTGTTTTTTTTTTTTTTAATATTATTTATTAATAAATACGAGATGTATTATTGAACAGCTACATCAACTGTATTTTCAGCATTTTGCGTCATTCGCTGAAAGATTGTGATGTATCGTTAAACGACAACGCTCAGGCGAATTTATGCAAATACACAGCGTGACGCTATTATTGTACATTTGTCTATTTCCGGGCGCACCGACCAAATCTGGCTTGCGCGGATTTTATTATATCTCCGAAGAGCTTAAATCACAGAGACAGCGTCGCATGAACCGCCGCACAGTGGGAGAAAAAACACCTTTTGTGGACAAAATTCGGCCGACGATCGATCTGTTAACAGATTTCAAAGTATTTTTTTTTAATTTTTTTAATTTTTTTTTAATTTGTTGGATGGCTATAAATTGAATAGCTATAAATATTTTCTGAATAAATTTTGATTAGTCTAAATTAAATAAAGATCCAATAAAGTGGGTATAAAATATCAAAATTGTACGATTGCGAAAGAATTCGTAACAAAACATGCATGTATTGAACGATTATGTTGTTATGTATCTTAAAAACAAAAGACACAAAAGTGACTAAGACCAGAAATTAATCAAATTGCTTTGAATATACAGTAAAAACATATCTTTAAATCAGAAAAAAAATATAATAGAATTTTTATTTATGTTACAAACATATTTACATTATTTAAGCAACAAATTAAATTTATTATTTTTGCATAAATACATACGTTTTGTTATGAATTCATTTGCAATCGTACAGTTTTGATATTTTATGCCAACTGTACTGGATCCGCCATTTTTAATTTGGACCGTAATCAAAATTTACGCAGAAAATATTTATTCAATTTCCAACAAATTAAAAAAAAAACTTTAAAATCTATTAAGAATTCGATCGTTGGCCGAATTTTGTTCACAAAAGATGCTTTTTCTCCCACTATGCAGTGAGAGAGAAGTGTGCAAAGTGTCGTTGTTTTCCCGCCTTGTCGACCGGATCGATCAATGGTCGTGGTAACGATTTAAAACGTCGATTTCTCGATCTGCGATATTTCGCTGAATAAAATTAAATAAAAAAAACATCGATTTACATCGTGCTCCTTCATCCGTGCAGCTCGAGCTGCGTCAGTCGTTTTATTCGGTTTGTCAGTCATTACATAAGTCGTACAATTATATGTCTGTTTGATACATAATGCATATAATGCCTTGGCTGTTTTTCGACTCGCATTTCTCGGTACAGAAACATTACATTGGAGAATAAAACATCGCATTTGAATAAAACATTTCCTCCGAGAAAAATATTATATTGAAAACAGCAAAAGTTTGGACAAGACACAGGCTTCTTCTCAGAAAGTTTATATAAAATATATTGCACACACACAAGAATCTATATATATATACAAGTTTTTTTATTTTACAAATTAATTTGATATTTACAAAAAAAATTTATATGTATATATATATAAATTTTTTTTTATAAATATCAAATTAATTTGTAAAATAAAAAAACTTGTTATATGTATAAGCATATGTGAGCAAAATCGTTTTAGTAAGGCGTCTTGTTAGAGCGTCTTGTAGATATACGTAACAAAAAAGTACGTACTTATACATAACAAAAAAATTTATATAAAATATATTGCACACATACACACACACACACACACACATAAGAGCCTATATATTATACCTTTATAAATATCAAATTGATTTGAAACGAAAAAACTTATCGCTAATATATTATATAGGTGAACCCAAAATCACTTTAATGATAGAGTATCTTTTAGATAAAGATCTTAATTTTTTTTTGTTATATAATTCCTGACGTATAACTCTCCATATCTCACGAGTATTCTCTCACGAGACGAATAACAAGCGCTTCTCTCTCTCTCTTTCTCTCTCCCTCTCTCTCTCTCTCTCTCTCTTACGTCGCATATCGCAGACGCGTCTCGCCGTTAGGGGAGCTTTAAGTTGTCGCGGTAGCCAACTCGTCGTCTCGTCCCGTCACCTGAAAGAGGAGCCGAGGTGAGCTTACGCGTCAGCTTACAGGCAGGCAAAGGTCGCTGCTCCTCCGGTGTGCCTACCGCTTCCGTTGCAACTCGTAGAGTACAGGCCGGTAGCGCGACTCGCGACGAAGAGAGAGAGAGAGAAAGAGAGTGGGATGGGAAATGTGACGAGCGGGATGCGGCAAGGGGGAAATGGGTGGGAGGGAGGGAGAAGGGAAACAGATCGGCGGCTCGATATGGATTTTACCATTTAATACACACCCGCGCGCGCCCGCTCGCGCGTTTCATTACCGCGTGCGAGAGCGCTCGCGCCCGCTAAAAACTTTAATCGTAAAATTATGTCGCATTTAATTGCCCGAACTTGATTTACGGCGGATTGACGACCCGATTTCTAAATTGTGCGCGCGGCCCCGTGGCGCGGATCACATTGAAACTTCCCCTCCACCCAACTCGCACGCACCCCGCGTTTACCACCCTCTCTCTCTCTTCCCCTCCCTCTCTCTCTTTCTCTCGCGACGCATCGCGGCGATTCGTGCACGCGACGGGAAACAAATCCGATCGCGCGATTTTGATGATGCATGGACGACGATCGTCGACTATTTATGACAATAGATAGATAATAAATTTATTTGAATTAGAGAAAACGTACAGAGATAAGAATGTGCAATAAATATATTATTTAATAATTATATTCATTAAAAAATAAAATTTAAAAAATGGGAAGAAAAATTATCTGCAAATTTTAATATTACGAAATGTGTTTGGATAGTAAATTTAATTGAAATAAAGAATATACAGACGAGAATAAAGAATGTCCAATAAATATATATTAAATGTAAGATGAAAAAATGGGAGGAAAAATTATTCGCAGATTTTAATATTACGAATCTGTAACCGCACCGTTTCTCCAACGAACCCGTCCGCGACTTTTTTCCTCGGCTAAAATTTGCTCTTGGTGTTCCGGGGGATACTTTATAATTCTCAATTCGTGCGCATTCTGATGACTCGTTTGCAATTAAAGCGCGCGACGGGAGAAAATGGATTTACGTCGAAAGTGAGGAATCGTAGATGCGAGGAGGGCGGTGCGGAAACAAATTATTATTACAGAGCCTCGCTCGCCCACTCGCTCCCTTCCTTCCTCTTTTTCGTGACGTAATTTTATAATATCTCGTCTCGCAAAGGCTCGTCCGGCTAATTACGCCGAAACGTCGCGTCGCGTCGCGCCGCGGCCGGCCTGTCGAAACGAGACGGAAACGATTCGGGGACCGACGAGCGCGGGGACAAAGTTGAATTTCTCCGCATTAAGTGGTCGCGGCGTTAATTATAATTAATCACGGACACATGTGAGCGCGCGCGCGAGCACACCTAGAGTAACGCATACACGGTATATACGCGGTGGAGAACTAGCGAAGTGGTTTAGGTGCAATCTGTACATTGAAATGGCTTGAAAAGTTCAAAGGTAACATAAACCAACGCTCTGCGTCCATATAGCTTTAGAAACTCAAGCCCGAGCATTATATGTTTATATCTATAACTTGGACTCTCTCAGACCTTCAGATCCTCAAATCAACGCGAATACATCCCGACTTACTTAGCGATATACATATGATAGTTTAATGTCAATCTACGATAACACAGAGTCAGTGTTTTGTATAGATAATATTGAAATCATCTAGATAAAGATAAGATGGCATATAAAATTTTATCTTAGTTAAGATAAAGATGATTTATTTCAAATTTATCTAGAAAATAGATGAAATATATAATCTTTAATATGATTGGATCTTACCTTTGGTTCTTCGTTGAATCTAAATGTAAGAACCAAACACATTGAAGAATCATAAAGCGCTTACTAAGGGCTGACTTCTACTGAATGCAGCCATTATCTTAAATAATTTAAAGCAAATGATGCATTTTCCCATCCAAGATAAAGATGTAAATAATACATCCTATTATTATCTAGATAAAGATGAGATAATGCAATTGCTTAATCTAAATAATTATCTAGATAACTTCATCTAAATAATTATCTAGATAACTTCATCTAGATAACTTCATCTAGATAACAGCAAACACTGAGCAGAGCCGACACGAGATTCGTCCCTTTTTTTCGGAAAAGCGTTTCCTGGAATTTGCGATACTCGAATACGATAAACGGCACGGGATCCGCGGCATATCGAATTCTACGTACGCGTGAGAATAATTGTCGGCGGTCGTGGCGTTTTGTGGAAATAACGGGAAAATGCGAGGCGCGTAAGAAATTAGAATAACGGTGCACGGCGTGTGCACCGCAACGCAACGCAACGCAACGCAACGCGCCGCGACGCGCGGTTTATTTTTTCTTCCCTCTCTCTCCTTTTTTTTTTCTCCCTCATATGACTAATGACACAGTACGCGTATCTCATTCACTCGACTCTATCGGTGGTTTAATTTATTCCACATACGTCGCGCGCGCGCCTCGCGCTCGCTTCGCTGCTCGATTCGATAATTGTCGGACGATTCATTGACTGCCGCTCGCGCTTTTGCAGCGGCCGTCAACGATCCTTTTCAGTCTCCGATTCTACCCGCGGCTCATTTTCATTCCCAAAAATGCCGGCGCGCATAAACGACGAGCGCGCAACGCGGCGGCAATATTTACAAAATGATGCGCCAACAAACGTTAATTGTCGCGTATAAATAAATATGACGAAGCAACTGGCGAATTGCATTTCGCCGCGAATGGAAATTCCGAAGTTTCGCGACGCGGAAAATTAAACCTAGGTGTGATAAGTGTAAATAAGCGTAGAATCATTTCTAATTATCGCGCTTGAATGAGATGTGTCGTGTCGCAAATGAAATTTCTCCGCATTGCGACTTATCCATAAAAATAACTATTATTAGATATTTAAAAAAAGTCTTACGTGATAGACACACATACACAAGCATTTTCCCTTGTAGGGAGAAAATATATTTCGTCGGAGTCTGAAAAATTTAATTGCCAAGATATTTGATGTCAAAGGTCCGAATGATAAGATAGAAGGCGGCAAATTATTCAGGGAAACACAATTTCGTGTACTCATTGAGGATTACATTCCCGCCATCAATTCCTATCACTTTTCCAAGCGACACCAATACGTACGTGTACCGGTGTGCGATAAGTATTTTTACACGCTTTCGTGCTCGTGCTGATGACGGCGACAAACAAGATGCGAAATGAGTTACCGATCGCGCACGTGCCAGCGAGATCGTAATTGCCTCGGGCTTAACGACCGATTTCCGGTCGGCCCGATACCGAGAGCGCGCCCCACGAAAAAGGTGGGGAAAGGGCGAGATGGGATAAGAGGGGAAAAAAAGAGGCAGATAGAGAGAAAGAGAGAGGAGGCAATGCAGTTTCCTGGCGAACGATAAACCACGCCTATTATCGCACTGACTGAGGTCCGTTGCGTAACGGACACGGTATTATCTAAATAACAATAACAATAATAACGGTCGTTATTACGCGCTGACGGATCATCGTCGATGCCCGTCGGTTTGTCCCCGCTGTCATAAGGAGGCTTGCATAAGTTTGGAAAACGGGTTTTCTAACACACAAAAGCGCCCGATAAACGCTATCATCGTTCCGACGTATCTATATATGCAGTGCGTGCATATATATTTAATAACGCGCGCGCCTCGCACATTTATCGCTGTCTAAACTATGTCATTGTTTGAGCTGCAACGCAATTATCATATACTTACGTATATTTTATCTTTGTTTACTTCGCCTCTTATTTTTCTCTTTACTAGTCACATATTATCGCCCGCTACGCGTTATCTCGCTCGTTCGCGTATGAACGTAAAAAATACGCGAAAGAAAGAGACGAGGAGGGGAGCGGGAGGGAGGAGGGAGGGCTTCATTTATAACGAAAGCGAAAGCGACGGAGGAAGCAGCGTCTCGGACTGAATTAACAGAAGTTATCGGTATAACTCTGATTTAAGTTATATTTTTAGAAGCAGTCACGAGAGTGAGAGAGAGAGAGAGAAGTGAGAAAGAAATTCGACGAGATAGAAAAAGAGGGGGGGCCTCGATCGTAAATTTACTCATGCATGGCGGACGCTATACATCTAAACTCGTTCTAGGAAAGAATCTAGTATATGTATGTCCTAGAATATGAAATAAATTTTCGTTCTATCCTACTTTCTGAAGTACGCATCTGCTCGCGTCGTGTTTACTTCAAGTTTCGTGCGTTTTTGTTTGAATGTAATGGAGATAAATTATCACGTGTGTCTGCGTGTTCGCTTATACAGCGGCAATCGTTATTAATTCGACATGATAACTCGACACTGGTTTATTAGACGTGAAACATTTATATTATGCCCCAAGACACCGTGGATTTCCTGTTAATGGCACGAGCATTGTGCATTAATTAAGCAGCGCCGATCCTAGAATTTATATAGATTTGCAAATATATACAATAATATATAAATCAATATCCAAGGTGAACCAGGTGGACAATATTTATGAGATTGAGCGAATACTTTACAAAATTCTACTTCCACACTTCACGAAATCTTCTTTAACAAAAAAAAATAAAAGTTACCTATTTCATCGTAAAAATAATTTACAGCAAAGTAATGCAAATATTAACCTATTTATATATAATAAATCAACTAAACTCAATACTTTAGCTGCAAATTATTACAATTCTAGCACATATTCGGTTCCTTTTTCCTTATAAAAGTCAATAAACGCGTCCAAGCATACTTTCTAATCTATTTCCATTTCACTCTCTCGTGTTTTCTACAATTTTATATTCCTATTGTTCTTAGAGGAATTTACATGCCAGAATAGGGAATAAATAAATTCCTTTCGCTCTCGCTGCCTCCTCTCTTTCCTTCTCTCTCTCTCTCTCTCTCTCTCTCTCTTTGTTCCACTATTTCCCGCAACGCGTTCTGCAACCGCGTTCACGGAAAAACACGCACACGCGAGGGATAATTACCCGTTAATAGCTCTTAATTTATGAAATAATTTATTATATAACACGGGCCAGGATATGGAGGAAGGGGCAATGGCGGCGGTAAATGCGATATGCGAGAGCGACGCGGCCTGCGCGAGAACAACACGGGGAGAAGAAAATTGACGCGGGGCAGCGGGGAGAGAGAGGAACGACGAGAGGCTGTATTGTTGAAAATTGCGAGCGCGCAAAGAGAAAGAGAGAAAGAGAGAGAGAGAGAGAAAGAGAGAGAATATTTTCTCTCTCGAACATATATCGCGAAAAATTGCGAGATAATCATCGGTAAATATCGACGATAAGGACCTCTGAGGACCGCGCCACGCGTGGTTTTATTTTAATCCGGCAATTGCTTTACTTCCGATGAAAAAAAAAAAAAAATAATAATAGAGCGGAGATGCGGCATTGCATCGAGATTATATATCGCGAGTTCGGAGAGAAATAAACCTTCAGGAGGAGCGAATTTTTTTCTTTTTCTTTTTTTTTTTTTGCGCAAGAGACTCGACGAATGTGAGCTATCTGTATCGAATAACAATAACCGGATCTAATTGCGCGAGAACAATTTGTCTTATTATTAGACACATGCGATTTGATCTGGAAGCTACGAGATTGAAGTTACTTCCCTCTAATTTTCCACACACACACGGGATATAAATATTTATTTATTTAAAGGAAATCAAGACGACGCGCGATTCGACGCTCTACCTGCTCCAAAAGCAGCTCGCCGATCACTTCGCGCGCACTTATCTTAATTGATTGGCAGTAAAGGGTATTGCATCATGGCGCAGTAAATTATTGATAAGCGACATTATATTGTCGGTCCAAGGATAGTTTTATTCCTGCGGGCGCGCGCTAGACATTGTGTTATAGTTTGTCCGCGATGGAGAGAATATTTTTATCCGCGTCACAAACGCGCTCGAATGTCGAACGCCCTTCTTTCTCTCTCTCTCTCTGTCTGTCTCTTCTCCGTTCTCGTTGCCCTCCCCCTCCCCCCTTCCGCTGCCGCCGCCGCCATCCCCGACAACGACTCCCGCCGACAGAAATAAATTGTACATTGTGCATAATAAAATTGGTACTGTTACGAATGATATGTGCATTATGCGCGCCGAGTTTTACGAACGTACCGTCGCGCAACGTTATGAAGGTTACCGTATTATTGCAGCCTTCGCAATCTGCATTGTTGGCTCTCCGCTTTTAATACTCTTTATTGTCTCTTTTATAACCGGAATGACGCGTTTCTTTCAGCGCCGGATAAATTACACGCAGCATTGTGCCCTCTAATTTTAGAGGGGGAGGGAAAAAACACGCGGAGAAACCGGCGTGCCCGCGCGAATTTTGCGCGCGCGTCGCGTGGACCGCGTGTGCGCACGCGCGTTGGATCGCGATAAAAACCGAATCGAATCGAATATTTTTATTATCCGCGGCCGATAAAAGGTTCTCCCTCTCTCTTTTTTTTCCTTCTCGCTCTTTATCGCCCCTCTCACACGATGTCCGCGCGTCTCTTCACGTTCTGGGACGGAGACTCCCAGATCTCGAGCCTCTCGAAAGACAAAGACATTTTCGCGGATATATTCTCATAATTATATAATTATTTATTTGACATAATGTGCGTAAGGTGTATGTACACGAACCAAATCACAAATGACACGCACGAAGCTCTGAAGATTGTTTTGTATCTTCCACAATCTTTTGGTTCTCAGTAAAACTATTGTTATTATTATTATTATTATTATTATTATTAGTTTTATTTGCGGATCTTATATACATATAATTCCTTACGTCCATTTAGTCATAAAATTTTCGGACTCTCAGATTGCTAGATCATCAAATTGTGTTAAACAATTAAAATCCCAGGATATTGTTTAAATTTTTACAGGATGAATAGGGAAGAATACACTTTAGGGGGATAAGAGTATTTTCTCTTAAAAATATTCTAAGAATATCCGAAAAAAATATGTCACATAAATATGTTTTTAGATTCTTAAATACTCGCTTCGCGCGCGCGAAGAAGAGAGAGAGAAAAGAATATCTCCTCGTATTGCTAATCACGCGAGAGGGGGAGAGAAGAGGGGGAAGATGTCCCCGTCTTCGCGATGCTTTCGAGGGATCCAGATGCTCGATCCCGATCGGGCCCACACGCTTCGTCACACCTCGGCGAGCTACGATCGATCCTCGCTCGAAGCGCGGAGGAGGTGGAGAAGGCTTACGTAAGGCTCGCGAAGGCGCACATGGTTATACGCTCTTCTCCTGTGTGATATAATATTGTGCAAAATATAAGCGTTATTCAGCGTAAGCGCTAAGTAGCGTTAAGTGGGTCGGATTTACTCTCCGCGCCTTATTATTTCTACTTTATATTCCAGCGCGCGGCTCTGCCGCTACATGCGAATCGCGCCGACGACGGTAGGATGTGGCTTATTGGCGCAAATCTGGGTTATATTATTCGCATCGGTAGGAAGTGCCGCGATGCGCGCATACACACACACACACACACATACACACTCGCGCGCCTTCACGTACGTCGGAAACCTCGTCGTCTCTTTCCACGGTCACGGACGGTACGTAGGAATCTTTGATAAAATGCGGAGAAGCCTGGAGAGGACGTCCTTGAAACTTCAAAATTGCGCGAATCGCACAGATTCTAATTTTAGAAGTATTAAAATTCAAACGCGAGTAAACCGGATAATCCGCCGCGCGATTTATAATTAAATATTAATTTAATCGAAAATACAAAATTTTCGGCTCCGCGATGCGATCAGCTGATCGTGAAATCATCTTTTGTATATTAATAAAGTTAGAGAATATAATTTTTCCAAGCGTGAAGCTTAGTATTTGAAATTATGCAAATTGCTGCGACTACAAGTATTAAATCATTTTTATGACGAAATAACATGTAACATAATAAAAAAAAAAAAAAAAAAAAAAAAAGAATTATATTTCATTCTTCGGAATTTCCCAGCGATATACATACGTTTAACCATTCTTGTACGTCACGTAATAATGTTGCACATAATGAGATTCCTCTCTTATAACGCAAAAAAATATATAAAATCTAAACAATCTTGACGCGCAACAGAGTAGATATTTTCTATCATTATCATCTACCTACAGTAGTGCCGTAAACGTCTTTATCAGCGACTATAGGCATTTTCTGCGATTGAATCCGTACATGTGGCTTCATAGAATTGCATCCTCAACAACGCGATTTGTATAACGAAATGCGCAATCGTCGGGAGAGAAACCGTACGGCTATATACTTATCGACGCGAGCTCTCTCGCTCAGTGCGTAATAACTTATCTACGCATAAAGTGTGTGTGCGCGCGCGCGCGCGAGCGTTCGCGAAATCTGCATATAATATTGATGTAATTCGCCATTAGAATGGCGACGGCACGGTCTAGGATGTGGGCTCTATTCTGCATATGGACGGCTGAATGGGCCGGTTCAATTAGAGAATCATAACTTGCTCTGATGGGGCCATCAAAAAAAAACTTCTGAGAATTAATATCGAAAGTACAAAATTTTCGGCACCGCGATGCAATCAGCTGATCGTGAAATTATATTTTATATTAATAAAAATAGAGAATATAATTTTTCTCAGCTCCAAGAGTGAAGTTTAGTATTTGAAATTATGCAAGTTGCTGCGGCTATAAGCATTCAATCATTTTTATGACGAAATAACATGTAACATAATAAAAAAAAAAAAAAAAAAACTTCTGAGAATTATATTTCATTATTTATTTATTCACAGCGATATACATACGTTTAACCATTCTTGTACGTCACGTAATAATGTTGCACATAATGAGATTCCTCTCTTATAACGCAAAAAAATATATAAAATCTAAACAATCTTGACGCGCAACAGAGTAGATATTTTCTATCATTATCATCTACCTACAGTAGTGCCGTAAACGTCTTTATCAGCGACTATAGGCATTTTCTGCGATTGAATCCGTACATGTGGCTTCATAGAATTGCATCCTCAACAACGCGATTTGTATAACGAAATGCGCAATCGTCGGGAGAGAAACCGTACGGCTATATACTTATCGACGCGAGCTCTCTCGCTCAGTGCGTAATAACTTATCTACGCATAAAGTGTGTGTGCGCGCGCGCGCGCGAGCGTTCGCGAAATCTGCATATAATATTGATGTAATTCGCCATTAGAATGGCGACGGCACGGTCTAGGATGTGGGCTCTATTCTGCATATGGACGGCTGAATGGGCCGGTTCAATTAGAGAATCATAACT
>NW_021850752.1:544325-550035 GCF_003651465.1 Formica exsecta
AAAAAAAAACTTCTGAGAATTAATATCGAAAGTACAAAATTTTCGGCACCGCGATGCAATCAGCTGATCGTGAAATTATATTTTATATTAATAAAAATAGAGAATATAATTTTTCTCAGCTCCAAGAGTGAAGTTTAGTATTTGAAATTATGCAAGTTGCTGCGGCTATAAGCATTCAATCATTTTTATGACGAAATAACATGTAACATAATAAAAAAAAAAAAAAAAAACTTCTGAGAATTATATTTCATTCTTCGGAATTTCCCAGCGATATACATACGTTTAACCATTCTTGTACGTCACGTAATAATGTTGCACATAATGAGATTCCTCTCTTATAACGCAAAAAAATATATAAAATCTAAACAATCTTGACGCGCAACAGAGTAGATATTTTCTATCATTATCATCTACCTACAGTAGTGCCGTAAACGTCTTTATCAGCGACTATAGGCATTTTCTGCGATTGAATCCGTACATGTGGCTTCATAGAATTGCATCCTCAACAACGCGATTTGTATAACGAAATGCGCAATCGTCGGGAGAGAAACCGTACGGCTATATACTTATCGACGCGAGCTCTCTCGCTCAGTGCGTAATAACTTATCTACGCATAAAGTGTGTGTGCGCGCGCGCGCGCGAGCGTTCGCGAAATCTGCATATAATATTGATGTAATTCGCCATTAGAATGGCGACGGCACGGTCTAGGATGTGGGCTCTATTCTGCATATGGACGGCTGAATGGGCCGGTTCAATTAGAGAATCATAACTTGCTCTGATGGGGCCATCCTGGCAGGCATTACCTTACGTAGTACGGTCCTGGAGCCGATGCGTGTATATCGTTTTTATTATTGTCATCGCCGTCGTTATCATCATCGTCGGTCGGGGATAATCGATTCATCCGCCTGTTTACGCTCCGACGCAATTTTCATTAATTAAGGCACTATGTAAATACGAGCCGTCTTAAAATTACGTAACGCATGCGCGCGTCTTCCTCAGGGAAGGATCGCTACATCGGAAAATGTATCGATATTGAAAGAAGTGAGTCCTATCAAAAAAATTAATAAATATTATATTTGTGTGTAATATCGGTGTTAATTTCTTCTAAAGTAAAATTTTTTATTATTATTATGACTGTTTACATGAAGATCTATAGATTATTATGTCTATCCACATGAGAATCTCGTGGAAAGAAATAGAGAAATCATTTTCATCGTTCCAGTTGTTTAAGAAAAATATGAAAATGTCGGAATTCTCGGACAAGAGATTACAATGGGTTCCTACTTTATCGCGCTCTCAAGTTAAATGGAACGTGTTTCGCGGCATTATTATGCTCGTTTATTTAGTCGCGCACAGCCGAGATAAGAATTCGAGATTTTTCCAGGACGGCGATCGAACACTTTGCTCGATTAATGGCTAATTGCGGCCGTCCTTAACAGCGCTCACGCGATCCTACCATAATGAATCGATACGCGTGCTATCCATAAATGCATTTGCAAATTGAAACGTCAATCAATCCTTTGGAAACGCTCGTGCTCCGCGGATTGGCGCGGAGTTTTCATCGTTTCCATTTCGCCTTCTGCGCGCGTCACGAAAACCCGGATATATGTAGGTGCAAACTCTCTCACATAAGGGATAATGTTTATTGCCCACCTCCGGGAGCAAATCAATCTCCTACTCTTTGTCTATTTTAATGGATAAAAAGTAAAAAAATAAGAAACAAAAGTTAATTAGGTAAAGAAGATAGTGGTAATAAATGTGCACTACTTTCACAGATATAATCCAAGAATAATTATTTTTATTATTAATCAAGAATAATTATTTCTAGAAATAATTATACTTGATTAATAATTGTGTGTAATTATTCTTGATTAAAAATTATAATATCAAGAATAATTAATAAAAATAATAATATCAAGAATAATTAATAAAAATAATAATATTAAGAATAATTATTTCTATCATCCAATGTCCTTCATGTTATCCTAACATAATGAATGTTAAAACAGTTTGAAAAACAACTCTGCTCGCAATTAAAAACGCAATTAAATTACACCTATTTTAATAATTCGATTTTCATGCAATTTTATAAGAAAGAAAAGCAAAGATTACGTCTCAATATTCAGTGTCCCATCTATTCTGAATGTAATCAGGTGGTTGCGCGCAACGCACGCACGAGCGCGCGCGCGCACGCAATCGCGCGATGGTAACTAGATTTAAAATCGCGTCGGAGAGACGCGCAAGAGTTTGTGCAACGCCTATATCAGACGACCCACGTCTCGTGTCACGACGACTCGTATTATGCAGCATTATATGCGTGTTACGATAATAATAACGACGACGACGACGACGATGACGACGACATCGACGACGATGACGACGACGACCACTACAGTAATGGATTTCATTATCGCCTACTCTCCTGTTCGCACCATCGCACATCGTTTTCTACCTTCCCTTCCCCCCTCCTCTCTTCTCACCCTCTTCTATCTATTCGACTCTTCTTGTCCTATCCACAGCGTCTCAAAGAGGTCATCGAGAAACTGACGACGATGACGACGACGACGATGACATGGTGGACGATGTGGCGCCGGTTCGAGAATCTAACGACAGTCAGATGCTCCTCCGCCCGCGCCACGTACGGCTCTAATTACTATCGTTATCGCATTTGCAGCTTTAACCTATTTAATAAGTCGCAATCTCGCTCGAATATTGCCGGCAGCTGCGCGCGGATCGCGACCGTTGTCTCTACCGGGTGTCTTGCACGACTTCCGTTTCGCGAAACATTATAAGAATCGGTAATTGTACTTGTAATGTTGCATGATAATAACAGGAATCGAGATGTAACAGAGCTTCATTAATTTAGAAACAATTTGTAATTCATAATTGCAAATAATCTTTGTATATATGCATATTATGTAATTTTTGATAAAATTAGATAACAGGTTAGGTCTATTCAAATCTTGTAAAAAAAATCCCTCTTCCAGATCTTCCAGATATTTTTGTTCAAAATTCCAGTTAAAGCGAATGTTTTTAAGATTTTTTGATGTAATTTTCTAAAATAAGTACTTTTATTGCGTTTTCTAATACTTTCACTCATACGAAGGAAAAATACAAAACCACTTAAGTTTCAAGTGCTAGATTTATAAATGTACTGAAAATAAAACTGAATAGTTTTCGTTAAAATAAAAGTTTTTAACTTGCATATTTTCACTTTTTATCGCTAAAAATTAAAGTAAAGAATATGTATTGCATATTCAATATTTTATTAAGACATTGAATATATAAATAAAAAGATAGATATATATTTATAATATATTTTAGAAATCAAATTTCTTTTTAAATTCCTTGATAAAATACCATTCCCTGATTTCTCCAGATACAAAAAAAAATCCCCTGAAAATTCTAGGTTTTCCGTATTTTTTTTTTTCAGAGAATAAACACTCTGTATAAATATTCCGATATAATAATTAGTAATATAAGTAACATGTTTCCTTGTCAGTTCCTTATCCAGCGTTACAAATCTTGTAATTCTATCAAACAAAATCCACAGGGAATAACATCTTCATAAGTGAAATATTATGTATACATAACTGTTGTTTAGCTTTCGATAGCGAGATTATCACTTGACGTCAAGAGCGAATCAAAATTAATTCGGCGTCAAGAACGCCGCAAAAAGACGCGACGATCGATCGATGATCCGTCACAGCATTCAATTTACATTCATTCATTCATACGGTCGCAGCTGTGTTACGGCCGGCCGCGCTCATTCATTCATCACACAAATATACGAGTCGCACATAAAAAAAAAAATCTCATTTTGCAACTCGCACAATACCGATCCTAGTCGCGCAAAAACCAGTGTCCATCGGGCATTCGTACACCGGGCGGGGAGTTCCGGTTGTCACTTATACCGCCACGTAACAGTTTAATGATAGCGTAGCCGGGAGTGATTCACGCACATCGTAACGATAAGTCCTGAATGAGTTGAATATACTCTTGATACGAACGAAAGCCGAAGAAACTCGAATGACGAGCCATGCAAATTATCCAGTCAGTCAGAGTGGATCATTGAAAGAGACATCGCGTCGTTATATCGTCGCGATGATAACAGGGGAGAGGGGATCGACACGTGGGACGGATCGCGATCGATTCATCTATCGAGATCCTCTCCTTCATTGATTTCAGATAAGAAGCTTGATAATGACGTAAGCCTGATGATTGTTCGCGATTAGCATCGGTCATTGACCGTTTAATGATTCCTGTTGTGCGATTTTTTTATTCAGATTGTAAAAATAAAATATAAAACGATTTTCGGCGATATATTTTCGGGATACGTTCCAAATATTCTCCGCACTTTCTTTCTCATATTCCAGGATAATTTTATCAATTTCAAATTGATTTTTCTTCGGCAAAAGATTTATCAGCATTGTTTACAACCGCTCTCTGTACGCGCTCGCTAATTAAATTTCCCGTCCGAGCAAATATACACGCTCTAGTCGCCTGGGAGGAATTAAAGGTTTTACTATTCTAAGCGCAAAAAAAAAAAGTTTCGCCTGTTTGAGGAAAATTGACCGTTTGGAGAAGGTTAATCCTCAGAGAGCGAAGATCGTGTCGCGTTTAAAACGGAGGAGCAAAAAAAGAAAAAAAAAAAAGAAAGATATCGATCGAGTTTCGCGCGCGTGTACGAATTAATGACGCGGAAAATAAGAGATCCCGTTCGGAGATAATTTCCGCGATCACGAATTAGAATGTGACAATTTTCGAACGCGTTGTACCTCAGGCGGAGGGGAAACCAGAGAGGGGGGGAAGGGCGGTAAGACGAGGAGGGAAGGATAGCGAATTCTCGCGGCTGTCACATTACGCGTTACTGCATTATAGATAACGAATGCAGGTTAAAAAAATAGCTCGGCTAATTGATATTTTGATCCGTCGCAAAATCCGTAGCCCCGACGGTCAAATTCAATCTCTCCTAATCGAACGTATTTTTGAGTAGCAAATAAATGTCTGGACGGGCCGTTAAATACATGATGCGCCGGGTGCCCGCCGCCGAATATCTCTCTCGCCTCGTGATAAAATATTATTTTATCTCCGTCGCGCGCGCGCGATACGACACATTTCGTATATGCGCGTGTGTGTGTGTGTGTGTGTGTGTATTTCTGCGTCATCGTGTGGACAGAAGCAAAGTGCGCTGCGTGCGCGGTAATAATGAAATCGGCGCGAACATGTATTTGCGCTGTCATTCGCGCCGGTATTATATTTATCCGCGGACACGGCTGTCGTATCGTATATTAAGACTCGCTTATTTCGCTTATAATCTATCATAACGTCCGTTGCCGATGTTGCGCATTCACCACACTTTCGAATTGTGTGTATATCTCGGCTACTAAATCCTATCTACGCAACACGCGTTAGTTCCTGCAAAAAGACTAGATTCTTGGGGGGAACGCCTTACACAATTCTCACTTAACTCTGGAATACCGCTACAAGGTGTCTCGCGAATTTTACGCGCATCGTACTCGACAGAGAATTTATTATTATATTCTTAGAAAAAAATTAGAACACAAGAATTGCTGTAATAAAAGTAAAATAATTTCTCTCTCTTAAAAGCATTAAATTAGAAGAGATTATTAATTCATTAGCTTAAGAGTATTAAGAGTAACATTAAATTAAATTAAAAGTACTAAATAAATATTATTACATGTCATAT
>NW_021850752.1:550040-551954 GCF_003651465.1 Formica exsecta
ATATTTATTATTATTATTATTTTATTATATATATACATATATTTGTGAATATAGTTTCTAACCGTACTTTTGAAAAATTCTGTTCTTTTAATCTTGCTAAAAAAATGAGAAAGATGACAAGACAAGGCGTGAGATAAAGAATGGGAGAAACGTTTGAGACGAAGAAGATATTCGTCGAAAGAGCGAGAAATCTGAAGCGGCTACTTTGTCGGATAATCTGTTGGTCCAATCTAGTTGCGTGCATTCGATTATCTGGCTACATCTTTGCACACGCATGCACTCTGATAAAATCTATGATTCATTTCCCATCTTAAATTACAACTTGCAATCTGTAACAACGGATTCCTGCGAATATTCTTGTATTATAAAAATCTCTTCGTATTAGAATACAAATACATCATACACAAAATTATATGAAACTGAAGAATACGCGAGAGATGTATGAGAGTCGAGATGAAAGATGCATCAAGAATATTATTCAATTATGAAGATCTTAAAAAGTCCTTAGACCCTACATAATGGCCTAGATTACAATAATAGGTGCTGCATTATATAAGGAGAGTTATAATAGAGTCCACGTACGAATAAAGTATTTCATATTCTTTTGAAAGTACGTATGTTATATCTAATAATTTATTATTCCCCCTCATATCATATGCCATCAATTTAACAACGCGATAAGAAGCTTAATGAAGTTTATTCATATGAATGATGTTTTATCTATTCCCAGAATAATAAACGCAACTTTTGGTCTACCCGTCCCCGTTCGATCGTCATGGTAATCGATCTACATCACCGATGTCGCTCGCACGCGAAGCATCGAGCGAGAAATTTACCCTTGGGCGAGGGAAGAAAAAAAAGGAGAAAAAAAAGAATGGCAGAAATTGCGAGGAGATTACTGGCGAATTCGCGGCTCGCCGGATTTCAAACGACGCGGAAACAATGCGCCGAGAGGACCCTTGTAGGATCTCGCCCTTTCCTACCACGCCGGTTTCCGGTGTTGTCGCTTGGCCGGAATGAAGTTTCAATTACGTCGCTCGGCTACCTTTAATTCGACACTCGAGCTCCTCAAACCCGCGTGAGAGCCGCGAGATCCGCGTCTCCTTTCTTCCCGCCGACTATCGGTTTGTTAGCCGTCGTAGAGAGGAAGGGAAGCGAGACGTGAGGGAGAGAGAGAGAGAGAGAGAGAGAGAGAGAGAGAGAGAGAAAAGGAGGAAGGAGGAGAAGGAGGAGAAGAAGAAGAAAGGAAAACAGTTGGGTGGGTGAACCTCGCGAAATAAAAACGGAACTCAATGTTTTTCAAGCAGTTTATCGCGAGAGCGCGCGCGGCAAAAGTCCCACGCGGACTTCGGCGTCAATTATACCTACAGAATAACTTAACGGTCCCTTAGAAACACGGCTGAATGGCCTATTCAGCCGTTCGCCGGAGGTTCTCAAGTGTTAAATAATAAAGGCCGTATTCCGTGCGGGCGTGACGTAAGTCCGCGCCGCGTCGCTTTCGAGGGTGCACGGGCTTCGACTCGCGCTGTCGCTGCGTATTTTCTTAATCTCGCTCTCATTCGTAATTCTCCTACCGAAGATATATCGATTCGATATCGCGAAATTGACTCCTGCCACGTGTGAAACAAACGTCACGGTCCGCTCTGTGTAAACATAGCCAGATACATGGAAACGGAACGTTAAGCACATCGAGACATTAATCGTCAACAATTCTCACGAGCTCTGAGAAACATCCGCATCGAAGAAATAATTTTTTTTCCTCTCCTCTCTAAAAATCTCTTTCATAGCATAATCGTCAAGCATTAACGTGATGGAGAGAAAGAGAGAGAAAGAGGGAGACAGAGAGAGAGAGAGAGAGAGAGAGAGAGAGAGAGAAAGGGATAGAGAGAGAGAGAGATAGAGTGGGAAAGAGGG